>NC_058101.1:147841515-148144545 GCF_020171115.1 Neogale vison | reverse complement strand
GCTGTGCCCTCTATAATACCCACCACCTGGAACCCCGACCCCCCCCACCCCCGCCACTTCAAACCCCTCAGATTGTTTTTCAGAGTCCATAGTCTCTCATGGTTCATCTCCCCTTCCAATTTACCCAAAAGCACTACCCTCCCCAATGTCCATAACCCTACCTCCCTTCTCCCAACCCCCCTCCCCCCAGCAACCCACAGTTTGTTTCGTGAGATTAAGAGTCACTTATGGTTTGTCTCAGAATCCATGAAACAAGATGGGATAGGGAGGGAGACAAACCATAAGTGCACTATCCCTTCTGATTCCACTACTTTTCCATGGGGTTTCCTGTTCTCTCAAAAGAACTGCTTTTTAAAATCCCCTTTCCTTCTTTTGGACTTTCATTCTTTCTCTTTTAATATATATATGAGCTGACAAGGAGGACTCACTGAAGAACAGGGCCCAGGTTTCTAGAAAGGCTCTACAAATAGGAAGTAAAACCACATCACACCATTTATCGGCCAAAAGTAATAAACCCAGCCAGCCTCAGCGCCCTCTTGACTTCGTCAGCAGCTAACACTCCTCATTTCTCCCTTTCCTTGCAAAGGAAAAGGAAAAAAATGCCAGGCAAAGAATGCCAGGCAAATCAAACCATGGGAAAAATAACACCTTCAAACTCAGGGCAAAATTCTCCTTTCCAGGCAGATGTCCCATCCGGTATGCTTGGCCGAGTATGCTGCTCTTGGAACGAGATATGGAACACAGGTTAGAGAGAAGATTTTGGCCAGAGACTGGCTGTTAATTTTTAATGCATAGTTGTAAAGCCTGAGAAATCTCACTATGATTTGGTTTCATACATTATCAAAACAAACCCATGTGAGATAGTTCCTTATACATCTTTAATAAATATGCCTTCTGGTTTCCCACAAATTATATTAATTAGATGTGCCTCAAATCCATGAGTCTCTATTTAATTAATTGATAGAATAAATGGCAAACTCAAGATTCACTATTCTAATATTTGCCCCAAACAGAAACTTCTGTGGTGACAGCAGCCTGGAAAAGCCATTCTTGATTCTTTCCTTCTTTCTACCTTGAATCCAACTGCCCCCTTTCTTTCAAGTCAATAAAGGATTGTGTGAAGACAAGTAAAAAACCTCCCCACTTCTTAATGTTGGCTTTCATCTTTCTTGTCAACCAAGTGTAGCAGCTGAGAGAAGAAATGCACAACCACTTACGATGAAACACCCTTTCTGAAATAGAGGGTTTGGGATTAAAAATCAAATAATCTAGATTTTAAACCCCACTGTGCTTTGAACTCACTGTATGACATCTCCAGGTTCTCAAACTCCCCCTAAGCCCTCCCGACATTCTGTTTTAATAATAAAGATAGTTTCTTTCAGTTCTAACATTCTTCTGTTACTATCCCTGGAATTAGATTTCTATCAAATGGCAAGACTACATCAATAACTTCAGAAAAGGTGTCACATGAATGAAGAAAGGCACATACACACTTTTATCTCTTGAGATGGGTATTAACAGAGGCAAAGGAAAATTCTACGACCAGAAGAAAAAAAAAAATCTTCCTGATTAGGACACCACTTGTGTTCTACTCATTTCCCATGCACCCAATATTGTCTTTAACTGCCCTTCTTGTACCCAGGGTTTCTTCCAGGAGAAGGAAAACAGCAGAAAACTCAAATGCATCCAGGAAAGCATTTTCTTCTATGATTAAAATTCAACCAAGAAGATAACATTTTAGAGGCACTGCTTTGTGATTAGTCCTTGTTTTTAAACAGGTTCTGTTGTGAATGGTTGAAGGAAGAAATCAGCATGCACTGAGCCCGAACTCCGCATCAGAATGAGTGCACTCACCCAGTCTCAGCACTGACAGAGAGATATTATATCCCTACCTGACAGAGGGAGAAAACTAAGGCACAAAGGAGTAGAGTAACTTGTCTGAGGTCATTTATACATACTAAATGCTGAATGAGAAATCTAAACCAATTGTGCTTAGTTCCAAAGCCGTTCCTTTACAACATATGAACTTGCTTGTACACTGCTTTGTCTCTTAGGAAAAAACTTAGTTTATTACTGGTATCTAAAGTAAGTTTCCTTTCTCAAGACAAATCGGAAAGAGAATCATGCGATTGTAACACTTAATTGGTACTATCAAGCATGAACTCCTGGATTTGATGAGTACTAACATAAATTCAAAATAAAGGAGAAAAGAATATCCTCATTTTACAAGTCTGAAAACCCACATGTGATTGACCCTTGTGGAAGAACCAACCCATGTTTCAAGAGTCACCAAAGGGCTGGGATGATGCAGCAGACTAATAAGGAGATTTCGCAGTGCTCGTTCTTTTCAAGTATTTCCCTACCTCACCGTGGCCTTGACCCAGAGAATTTCAAAAGGCAAAAGAAGCAGGAAAAAAAAAAAGCCTGACTGCTAGGGCAGTGGGTCAAAAGCAGGCCCTGTAGAGTGTAAGGGCCACCAAAATGAAAATCTAAGAATGACCTCATGACCCCACGACCCCATGATAGCTTTGTTTGCACTCCTGTGAGGCTTTTTGAAATTCACTGACTGGGACTTCATCCCATCCCCCCTCCACATCCACAGGCTATTTATTGGCTTCTCTCCACCCTCCTAGATCTGAAAAAAACAGGATCTGTGAGGGGGAAGTGGCAGGAGGAGCCTCCGGGTGTCCTGCTCCAAAGAATTAGAAGAACTCAGGTTTCAACTCACCACAATCCCACCCATGTACTCCTTCCTACTGTACCCATCACTCACCCTGACTGGCACACCTTACACCTTTGACCGTCTTCATGGGAGGTGTTTATAAATAAGGGCACCTGTCTGTGAGAGCCAGACCTTCACAGGAGCAGCCCAGGAGACAATAGATGACACATTTGGGGAGTTGCTATGCCTGAACTTTCCCAACAGCTGTATCTGCATTTTTACAGGCTTTAATGAGGTTTTGTGTTTCAGAAGAGAGACACACACAGGTTCCTTGTCTTTGTATAGGAAGCACATCTGTAAACCTGTCACATTCTACAGCAAGTGAACCAAAGGTAAACACTTAATGGTGCTTGGAACTCTACCCCTGCTCTGTGGAGGAAAGTTAAAACACGTTGGTGAAATGAAAAGTTTGGGTGAGATGAGATTCTTCTCCAAAAGAAGGGTGTAATTTCAAGAATTTTCCTCCTTGGACTTAATCATGAATATTAAGAATTGGTACCCAAGTGCCAGAGTAACAAACTAAAATACAGACCACCCATCAACTTAATTCCAAAGGCTTATTTCATGTAATTCAAGCTCCAGTTATCTGAGAGTGAGTGATGCTATTCACAACTGCCCATAACAAAAGCCAAAAGTTTATGGCAATTTGACCTTTTCATTTTTCACCCGTTTATTTTCAGATATCAGGAAAAATATTTGATGACAAGTATTTGATGACATGATTTCGAAAGTATCTTGACTAATTTCTCAAATAGGATCATCCCAAATGCCACTCACACTGAATCATGGGCCAAAGGCCGTGATTCAGTGACGAAATTTAAGGAAAACATAATTTGAACCCAATAATCCAAAATGCTAATTCATAGAAGCAGCTGACTTTCTCTTACATGTGTAGTGTTTGCCATTTCTTAAATATCATACCTTTTATTTCCCTTTACGTATTTTCATTCTATCTGGTCCCAAACACTCCACCCTTCTCCCACCGGCACCAATACTCCATCCTCCTCCCTTGACATTTTAGATGGAAATGAAAGATTCTATCCTTTATCCTTTCAGAGTCCAGAGTGCACGCCTCATTCCTGTTGAAAACAAGAAACCACAGATGTTTCAGTCAACGATCTGTGATTAAAATAATTTCTGCAACGGAGACATCATGCCAAAAGCAAAAACACATTCTTAATGCATTGTTTGTCCGGAAAAATAAACTGCATTACAGGGAGGAATGTAGAGCAAGGTAATCATAGAAACCCAGAGGCATAATCCAGTTAAACTTCTTGACCTGCATCAAATGTTGACGATTCTAACTTCTCTGTTCCAAGAGAACTTTCTGGGACACATTTGCAACATTGCTTAGAAGTCCTGCCACCTAGTGGAAGATGTAAATAAACTAGACCTCAGGTAACCTGCTAGATGGAGAGACCTTGAGAAAAATTGCTCCTCTAACAAAAAGACTTCCATTGAAAAATCGTATTGGATTAGCATTAGACCTGCTTTTCATAAAGTATCAAGATTCATCGAAATGGTTTGTTTTACTCTTCCCTGTTCAATGCATCACTTTCAAGATAGGTAAGACTTGAGGTCAAGCCCTCAGAACTATGGCTTATGGGAATAAGCCAAATAGCTTATGGGAATCATTCTGTTAATCTGCTCTGGTTGACAGTTTTCAAAATGGATTCCACACAGTTAGGAAATAAACCAAATCCATTCCAGCTTTCCCGGTGGAGGGCACTCAACTAGGCACTTAATCCTCCAAAAGCTCGGCAGGAGAACTCTTTATAAAAAGAATTTCTTTAGCTGGTGAAGGGAAAATATCCTGCCTGAACAGGAAGGTAGATCATTAGTGGCTGGACCTCACAGATAGCCACTAAGTTTCTGAGAAAACTTCCTGATGAGTCATGCTGAGAAGGAACTCTCCAGAAGGGCTTTGAGCAAAGTACTATTCTTGAGTAAGATGGACAATGCTTGCTTGGCCTAAATATTATCAGCAGATGTTTTATGACAGCAGTCAGTTCCTCAGTGCCTTGAAGGAGGGAACTTGCCTTCCTGCTTACCTGGCCAAGGAAACAAGAGAGTCTGTGATGGGCAAGATCAGAAACAGTGTGGGATTACTGTACATTGCAAATTTACATGTTTCTATGGTGCAAGGCCACTAAATACACTTGCCACTTGCCAAGGCCTATTTTAGATTATTCTTTGTCCATGATTAAATACAAATGCTATTAGCCAGATGCCTACTAGCTCTCTCTAAAGGTCCAGGACTATTCTAAAAGAAATCACATTTGCTTCTGGTAAGAAAATTATGATTCCAGACTCCATTAGTTGTATCTTCAATTACATCCTCCATCTCTGGGACAAACAATCTACTGGCAAACACTTGTGGATAAATGATCTACCAGTGAACACTTGTGAGGTTTAAATTAATATGTATAAAACACTTTGGAAGGAGTTATGAAAGACAATCCTACCACTTAATATTCAAGAATTATGTTCTGTGCCTTTATCCAAACTTGCCATTATTTGTTCAGTTTTTTAAACAAACACCATTGTTTATAGACTTCGGTTTGACTTCACAAAGAATTTATTTCATAATTAAAGACTGAAGTGCTTTTCATAATTTAATTATTAACATTGCTACATTCAGGAAGGGTTTTTCCATCACTCTTACAGAAAAGAATTTTTTTTTTCAGTTTTAGAAACAAGAGAACCTATAGAACTGGTTCAAATAAAAGAACTACAGTATTAACAAAGAAAGCAAAATACTTTTTATAACAAGGACTAATTATTGTTTTATCATTTTATCAGTTATCTTTAAAGATTTCATAACCACTCCCATGGATACATCGTCTTCTTTCTTAAAAAATATTAAATAAGAAGGCAATAAAGGAAACTGAGAACTGCCCTACAAAAAATATTAGAGTCCTTTTGAGTGAAATTGAAAGGGCACTAGACAGTAACTCAAATCTACATTAAAAAAATGAAGGAACTACATGGATAAAAATAAAAGACAGAATACATGAAATTTTGTTTATAACTCATCTTTTCCCCTTCTCTCTAACTTAAAAAACAGCTGCACCTAACAACAGAGCACCAAAAAACATGAAGCAACGGCTGACAGGATTGTAGGGAGAAACAGACAATTCAACAATAATAGTTGGAGACTTCAAATACTCCACTTGCAATAACAGACAGGATAAGAGACAAAAAATTGACAACTAAATAGAAGATTTGAAAAGCATAATAAGCCAACCACACCTCATGGAGAGAACACTATACCCAAGAACAGGAGAATGTACATTCTTCTCAAGTGTACATGACACATTCTCCAGGCTAGATCATACATTTTTATCGATACAAATAAATAAATTTAAAAGGACTAAAATCATACCAGTTATGTTCTCTGAGCACAATTGTATAAAATTAGAAATCAATAATAGAAGGAAATTTGGAACAGTCACAAAGGTGAAAATTAAACAACACCTTCTTAAAAAACAATGAATGCTTCCAAGAAGAAATCACAGGAAAATCAGAAAATGCTTAGAAATTTATAAACTTAAAAAACAGGGATGCCTGTGTGACTCAGTCAGTTAAGCATCTGACTTCAGCTCATGTCATCATGAGTCCTGGGATCAAGTCCCACATGGGTCTCCTTGCTCAGTTGGGAGGCTGCTTCTCCCTCTGCCTGCCACTTCCCCTGTTTGTGCTCGCTCGCTCTCTGAAAAATAAATAAATAAATAAATAAATCGACTAATTAAAAAAACACGCTTATGAGAGCAGTTAAAGCAGTAGTTAGAGGGAAATTTATAGCTGTAAAATGCTACATTAAGAAAGATGATCTCAGGGGTGTCTAGGTGTTTCAGTCTGTTGGTTAAGCACTTGCCTTCACGAATAAGATTTGTGCCCTTATAAGGAGAGACAGAAGAAACGTCTCTTGCTCTCTTTTAGCCATATGAGTGCAGAGCAAGAAGGCAGCCATCTGTAAACTAGGAAGAAGGCCTTCACCCAAATTCAATCATGCTGGCACCCTGATCTCAAACTCCCCAGTTTTCAGGACAGTAGAAATGCATTTCTGCTGTTTAAGCCACTCAGACCATGGTCTGCTATTATAGAAGCCTGACCTAATAAGGCAAAAGTATATTTTATGTTAAGTGTATTTTACCACAATTTAGAAAAAAGAATAAATATTTTTTTAAAAAGTTAAAAATCTGAAAAAGAAAAGTGAAAGTAATATATGATTTACAAGTATTTTTATTGGTAAGAAGATAAGCTTCTTCTAGTTTGAAGTAACAAAAACCCCAATCAAATAATTCTAGCAAACAAAAGAAATCGATGGATTCACATAACTATGAAACCCAAACATAAGCCTGGATCCTGGGATGTATGCTGTGTGCCATCTCTTGCTCCTGTAGGCTTTCCACTGGGGGATTCAGGCTCAGCTTCAGTGTTCATTCAGGTGGGCCCATTGGGCCTGGTGTGTCTTCTGCAAGGTGAACTTCCAGCTATGGTTAGGTAATAGCTGAGGCCTGTGTGCTAGTGCATGGAAGACTCATAACCCTTGAGTCATCCCTAGTGCATTTAGCCAGGACGTTTGTCACCAAGTGTCTCCCATGCTTCCTGGAGACACTGAAAATAATTAACAAACTCTGGGAAGATGACTCTGATGGGAGTCTTTTGTGTGAGTGAACACCTTCAGGACACTTCTCCCCAGCCGGGAACCACATGACAGGTGACCTGTCGGTTTATTTGACCAGACGTTTTTTCTCTTTAAGGATTATGCTTGAGTGGATTCAATATTAACATAACCTCCTGTCAGAGGAGATAAAAACTGAATTGTAATGGGATAAAAACATGGTCATCGTGGGCTACTCACCCCACAAATATTGACATTTCCAATGCTTTATAAATAAAGTGAAAAAGACTAGTCTCATTATAGGCAGGGAGTGTCATCTATACATTTCCCTCAAAGGACCTGTTTCTATTGAGCTGTGGAGGGCCAGGCCCCCACAGCAGCCCAGCCATCCACCAGAGTAATAATATCCACCTTAACAATGATGATATTGATGGTGAACAACCATTGTTTATGCTGTACCAGGCATGGAGTTAAGCACTTGGATATCGTAACCTAATTTCTTCATCACGATAACTGTACTCTTTAATCCCATCTCCTCCTTGACCATCCTCCCACCCACCTCCCATCTGGTAACCATTCAGTTCGTTCTCTATACTTGAGAGTCTCTTTCGTGGTTTACCTCTCCTTCTCTCTTTTTCTTCTCTCTCTTTTTTCCTTTTTCTCATTTGTTTGGTTTCTTAATTCCACATATGAGTGAAATCACTTGGTATTTCTCTTTCTCTGACTGACTTATTTCGCTTAGCCTGATACTCTCTAGCTCCATCCACATTGTTGCAAATGGCAAGATTTCATTCTTTCTATGGCTGAATAATATTCCATGGTATATATATATACCACATCTTTATCCATTCATCTATTGATAGACAATTGGACTGCTTCCATAGTTCAGCAATTATAAATAATACTGCAGTAATCACAGGGGTGCAGGTATTCCTTTGAATTAGTGTTTTTGTATTTGGGTGGTTAAATATCTAGCAGTGTGATTACTGGATTGTAAGGTAGTTCTATTTTAAATTTCTTGAGGAACCTCCATACTGTCTTCCGCAGTGGCTGTACCAGTTTGCATTCCCACCAACAGTTCAGGAGGGTTCTCCACATCCTCACCAATAACTGTTGTTTCTTGTGTTTTTTATTTTAAGTGATTCTGATAGGTGTGAGGTGGTATCCCACTGTAGTTTTGATTTGCATCTCCCTGATGATAAGTGATGTTGAGCATCTTTTCATGTGTCTATTGACAAGCTCTATGTCTTCTTTGGAGAAATGTCTGTTCACCTTCTGCCCATTTTTTAAATTGGATTATTTGGTTTTTTTGGTGTTGAATTGTTTAAGTTCATTATATATTTTGGATACTGATGATACTGACCCTTTATGTATTTTATATATACCTTTATGTATTTTGGATACCGACCCTTTGTCAGGTATGTCATTTGCAAATACCTTCTCCTTATCATTAGGTTTGTTGATTGTTTCTTTCTCTGTGCAGGAACTTTTCATTTTGATGTATTCCTAAGAGTTTATTTTTGCTTTTATTTCCCTTGCCCCGGGAGAACCTATCTAGAAAAAAATGTTGCTATGGCTGAAGTCAGAGAAATTACTGCCTGTGCTCTCTTCAAGGATTTTTGTGGCTTTAGGTCACACATTTAGGTCTTTAATCCATTTAGAACTTATTTTTGTGTATGGAGTAAAAAAGTGGTCCAGTTTCAATCTTTTGGATGTGGCTGTCCAGTTTTCCCAACACCATTTATTGAAAAGTCTGCTTTTTCCTATTACATATTCATTCCTCCTTTGTCAAAGATTAATTGACCATATAATTGTGGGTTTATTTCTGGGTTTTCTGTTCTGTTCCATCAATCTATGTGTCTATTTTTATGTCAGTATCATACTCTTTTAATTACTACCAATTTATAATATAACTTGATATCTGGAATTGTGATGCTTTGTTTTTCTTTTCCAAGATTGCTTTGGCTATTTGAGGTCCTTTGGGGCTCCATACAAATTTTAGGATTATTTATTCTAGTTTTCTGAAAAAAATTATGTTGGCATTTTGATAGTGAGTGCATTAAATGTATAGATTGCTTCAGGTAGTATAGACATTTTAACAATATTTGTTCTTTCAACCTATGAGCATGGATGTCTTTCCATTTCTTTGCATCATCTTGAATTTCTTTCATTTGTGTTTTACATTTTTCAGAGTACAGATCTTTCACCTCTTTGGTTAAGTTTATTCCTAGTTATTTTATTGTTTTCACCTGCCTCACTCTTTAAGAGCAACAGTTCTGAGGCATGTTCTACACCCTCTCTCAGAGTTCTCTGATGGGATTGAGCCCCAGTTGCCTATAATGGTAGCCTGCTTTTTAACCCAACTTTTCTGTTTTACTTCTCTATTCCTCTACAATGATTTCCTGTTGTCACTTCCCAGAGCCCATATACACTTAAATCTCAATCTGTTGGTTTGATATTATGCAAAATTAAATGAAGACATTTGTACCATGGGTTCACACTGCTGTCTGTCCATTTTATGTGAAAAAAGTTTGTAGGGGTTATTTGATATTATCTCTTCATTTTCTTTAAAACACTCAGTATTTGGTTAATACTCCACTTAAACTTGAAGAAAATATTTATTTATCCAGAAAAAGACATCAAATTGTATGTGAACATATTTATTTTTTAGGGCTGTCACAACAAAGTACCACATGCCGGATGGTTTAAACAATAGAAATTTGTTACCTCACAGTTCTGGAGGCTAGAAATCCAAGATCAAGGTGTTGGCACAGCTAGTTTCCTCTGAGGCCTCTCTCCTTAAGTAGTCGATGGTTGTCTTCTCTGTGTCTTCATATGATCTTCCCTTTTTGTGTATGTGTATCTGAATCCTGTCTTATAAGAACACCAGGCATATTATATTAGGGCCTACCCTAAAGTCCACATTGTAATTTAATTACTTCTTTAATTACTTAATAACTTCTCCAAATATAGTCACATTCTGAGATACTGGGGTAAGACTTTAATATATGAAGTTAGGGGGCATTCAACCCATAACAGGAGGTATCTGTGTATTGTGTCATGTTTGTCTTTAGAGGCGAAATGGATAGATGATTTCCCTGCCATCCTTTTCTCCACAGATTAGTATAATATGTACTACAAAATAATGTCTCTTCTTTAAACTTTGAGGCTTAGCATTACAGAGTGGACCAAAAGAACTAAAGAGAAAAGATATTGAAAGCAAAGGACCAAAATACTAGAGCAAGAAGAAATTTGTGAGTTTCCTGAGTAACACGACTAGGTTTTTGATGAATAGTCATATCACAATCTCAGCAATGAAAAGCATTCTGTCCTGGTTTTGAGTCTCCACCAGAATCATTAGCCAGAAGCTCTGGTGGTCTTCACCTCATCACCCCAGGAGATTTGATATGACAGATTCATTTTGTATCTTGAGATTGTATTACACACTCATTCCTCTGTGACTTAAATGAGGACATTGAGGTCCAGTGGATAATGTTAGGTTCTCTTCGTGCTGTAGATGGATAGGGAAAATTATGATTGGCTCTGCATGATTGGAGAGTGTGATGATAGCATGATTTATGACCAGCAATGCCAATGTGGCTATTATTCAGTGTTATGTTATAAATACACCAAGAAATGCACTCATGCCGCATCACAAACCAGGATCATCTGAGCAGCCTGATGATATTGTCACCCAGGACTCAACAAAGTATTTCATTAAAGAGACAGGTGGAATGTGAGACATAAATGCAGCAATCAAAGAGGCAATGAAATTTGCTTCTTGCTGCCTAATACATGACCCCCATCAGTTACAAAGACCATCTCCACTCAACTCTGCACATTTAATTTTGCCAAAGCCGTGCCACCTTTCCTTACCACTGGCTCTTCTGGGCTTCCTTTATGCACATATTTCATAGCTCAGAAAGCACGCTTAAGTATCAATTGAGACCTCTTGGTCAGAAAGTCAATCCAAGTTTGTTTGGTTCCACATGCATGTCACAAGGCCACAGGGGATTTTGTTTTGTTTTGTTTTTAATAGAACTTTCTCTATGCTCCTATCTTTCCTGATCTGTGGCAATCTGGGTCCTGTTTTCTCTTCCCCAGATGTACTTTCATTTGTTGCCTTTTTTCAATCAATTTCCAGATGTCATTGCTTATTCATTTTATTTCCAGCACATTTTATCCTTTCATGAACTTTTGCATAATTCTCTCCCATGACATCTTCCTGCCCTTCCTCCACTCCATTCAGATGAATTCCAGAAACCTGCTGCAATTACACCAAATTTAGTTGGCTTTTTCATGCCCCAACCGAGTGTGCCTCAGCTCTGAAAGTGAAAAGAATGATTGATCTGCAGAAGGAACTCTCTTGAATGAGCTCCCAGCTGATAGCCAAATGCTGCTGAGGTCCGAGGTGCACGCTGACTATTGTGTAAATCTCTCTATAAGGGAGGAAGAATGTTCACTGGGGCCATGAAGTCCAAACCGCAGTTTGTTTTAGAACTTTTTTTAAAAAAGAATCTCTTTGTGAAAATATCAATCCAGTAATCCAGAAATGTTTTTTTAATTATCTTGAACAATACAAAAATTATAAAGAGGTCTTGACTTTCTGTAATACTTCCTGTATTTGGCACTATTTGGTCTTTCACATAAATTAATCTTTTAGACAGTTGAAACATGTCCCAAAGCCCTCAATTGTTGCAAATATTAACCACCTTTACATAAACTTTTCAAGAATCCATTATATTTTAGGGTCTACTAATCATAGTCTAATGTTTTCCAAATGATTCAGGGTCAAGGTTATGAATATCAATAGCCATGCCCTGAGGTTGATGAGATGTTAGTCTCCTTTCCTTTACATCAAGATTTCTCAACTAGGCCTTATTGTCATTGGATCTGGGTAATCCTTTGTTGTGGGAGTAGGGCCTGTGCATTTTGCCAGTGGCACCATCTCCTCAGTGGTGACAACCAACAATGTCCAAGAACAACAATGTGCATCACCATCAGATATTCTCAACATTGTAATGGGAAGTCTCCAAAAAAAGGGAAAGGTATGAGTTCTAGCAGTTTGGGGGTGGAGTCTGGGATTTTCTGTATAAAATATCATATCATCTGTGAAGAAAGAGAGTTTGGCTTCTTTCTTTGCCAATTTGAATACCTTTTATTTCTTCTTATTGTCTGATTGCTGTTGCTAGGACTTCCAGAACTATGTCGAACAACAGTGGTGAGAGTGGACATCCTTGTTGTGTTCCTGATCTAAAAGGGAAGGCTGTCAGCTTTTCCCCACTAAGAACGATGTTCGCTGTGGGTTTTTCACAGATAGATTTTACAGAGTTGATGCATGTTCCCTCTATCCCTATACTTTGAAGTGTTTTAATCAGGAATGGATGCTGTATCTTGTCAAATGCTTTTTCTGCATCAATTGAGAGGACCATGTCATTCTTCTCTCTTCTCTTATTTATTTGTTCTATCACATTGATTGATTTGCGAATGTTGAACCACCCTTGAATCCCAGGGATAAATCCCACCTGGTCATGGTGGACAATCTCTTTAATGCACAGTTGGATCCTATTAGCTAGGATCTTGTTGAGAATCTTGGTATCCATATTCATCAGGAATATTGGTCTGAGATTCTCCTTTTTGATGGGATCTTTTCCTGGTTTGGGAATCAGGGTACTCGAGGAACTACAGAACACTCATGAAAGAAACTGAAGAAGATACAAAAAGATGGACGAGCATTCCATGCTCATAGATCAGAAGAATAAACATTGTTAAAATGTCTATACTGCCTAGAGCAATCTATACTTTCAATGCCATCCTGATCAAAATTCCATTGGCATTTTTCAAAGAGCTAGAAAAAAGCAATCCTAAAATTTATATGGAACCAGAAGAGACCCTGAAATCCTAAGGAAATGTTGAAAAGAAAAACAAAACTGGGGGCATCATGCTGCCTGATTTCAAGCTTTACTACAAAGCTGTGATCACCAAGACAGCATGGTACTGGCACAAAAACAGACACACAGACCAGTGGAAGAGTAGAGAGCCCAGATATGGACCCTCAACTCTATAGTCAAATAATCTTCAACAAAGCGGGAAAAAAAATACACAGTGGAAAAAAGACATTCTCTTCAATAAACAGTGCAGGGAAAATTGGACAGCCATATGTAGAAGAATGAAACTCAACCATTCTCTTACACCGTACACAAAGAGAAACTTGAAATGGATAAAAGACCTAAATGTGAGGCAGGAATCTATCAAAGTCCTAGAGAAGAACATAGGCAGTAACCTCTTCAACATCGGCCACAGCAACTTCTTTCAAGACATGTCTCCAAAGGCAAAGGAAACAAAAGCAAAAATAAATTTTTGGGACTTCACCACAATCAAAAGCTGCACAGCAAAGGAAACAGTCAATAGTCAACAAAACAAAGAGGCAACCCACAGAATGGGAGAAGACATTTGCAAATGACACTACAGACAAAGGGCTGATATCCAAGATCTATAAAGAACTCCTCAAACTCAACACTCAAAAAACAGATAATCATCTCAAAAAATGGGCAGAAGACATGAACAGACACTTCTCCAATGAAGACATGCAAATGGCTAAAAGACACATGAAAAAATGTTCATCATCATTAGCCATCAGGGAGATTCAAACTGAAACCACATTAGGATACCACTTTATACCAGTTAGAATGGCCAAAATTAACAAGACAGTAAAACAAACAGTGTCAGAGAGGATGTGGAGAAAGGGGACCCCTCTTACACTGTTGGTAGGAATGCAAGTTGGTGCAGCCATTTTGGAAAACAGTGTGGAGATTCCTCAAGAAATTAAAAATAGAGCTATCTTATGAACATGGATTTGCACTACTGGGTATTTATCCCAAAGATACAGATGGAATGAAATGAAGGGCCATCTGTACCCCAATGTTCATAGCAGCAATGGCCACAGTCACCAAACTGTGGAAAGAACCAAGATGCCCTTCAATGGGTGAATGGATAAAGAAGATATGGTCCATATATACAATGGAGTATTATGCCTCCATCAGAAAGGATGAATACCCAACTTTTGTTTCAACATGGATGGGACTGGAAGAGATTATGCTGAGTGAAATAAGTCAAGCAGAGAGAGTCAAGTATCATATGGTTTCACTTACTTGTGGACCATAAGGAATAACACAGAGGACATTGGGAGACGGGATGGAGAAGTGGGTTGGGGGAGATTGCAGGGGGAGACAAACCATGGGAGACTGTGAACTCTGAGAAAGAAACTGAGGGTTTGGGAGGGGATGGGGGTGGGGAGTTGGGTGAGCCTGGTGGTGGGTATTAAGGAGGGCACATATTGCATGGAGCACTGGGTGTGGTGCATAAGCAATGAATTTCAGAACACTGAAAAGAAATAAAATAAAATAAAATGGAAAAAAAAAAAGAAAGGATGAATACCCAACTTTTGTATCAATATGGATGGGACTGGAAGAGATTATGTGAGTGAAATAAGTCAAGCAGAGAAAGTCAATTATCATATGGTTTCACTTATTTGTGGAGCATAAGGAATAACACGGAGGACATTGGGAGCTGGAGAGAAGTGAGTCCGGGGAAATCAGCAGGGGAGAAGAACCATGAGAGACTGTGGACTCAGAAACAAACTGAGGGTTTTGAAGGGGAGGGGATGGGGGTTGGGTGACCCTGGTGGTGTGTATTAAGGAGGGTATGTATTGCATGGAGCACTGGGTGTGGTGCATAAACAATGAATCTTGGAACACTGAAAAAAAAAGTAAAATCACACACACACAAAAAAAGGAAGGGAAAGCTAAAAATATTGGAAAAGAGCCACTATCTTTATTTGCAGAAGACATAACCATATACATGGTTATGTATATGAGGAAATTGAAGTTAAAAAAAAACTGTATACAATCTCATAAAAAATAAAATAAGTAGAAATGAACCTAACCAAAGATCTATATGACCAGTATACACTGAAAACTGCAAAATATTAAAGAGAAAGTAAAGAAGACCTAAATAAATAGAGTCATGGAACATGTTAATGGATTGGAAGAATTCAAGTTTATTAAGATTTGATTCTCCTCAAACTTATCTATAGATCCAATGAAAGTCAAAACCAAATCCCAGGCAAGGATTTTTTTTTTTTTTGAAATTGACAAATGGGTCTAAAATATACTTTTTAAGAACTTAAATGTAAGAACTTAAATAAACATATTTAAGAACTTAAATATAGGGTGCCTGGGTGGCTCAGTGTGTTAAAGCCGCTGCCTTCGGCTCAGGTCGTGATCTCAGGGTCCTGGGATCAAGGCCTGCATCGAGCTCTCTGCTCAGCAGGGAGCCTGCTTCCTCCTCTCTCTACCTGCTTCTCTGCCTATTTGTGAACTCTGTCTGTCAAATAAATAAATAAAAATCTTAAAAAAAAAAAAGAACTTAAATATAAATTTAAGAACTTAAAAAGACAAATGTTGAAGTAGAAGAAATTGGGAGAGTGGGCACCTGGGTGGCTCAGACATTAAGAGTCCGCCTTCAGCTCAGGTCATGATCCCAGGAGCCTGGGATCGAGCCCCAAGTTGGGCTCCATGCTTGGTGGGAAGGCTGCTTCTCCCTCTCACACTTCCTTGTTTGTGTTCCCTCTCTTCTTGTCTTTTTCTCTGTGTCAAATAAATAAATAAATAAAATCTTTTTTAAAAAAAGAAAGAAGAAATTGGGAGAAATAATACAAGACCTATTATAAAGCTTTGTAATTACAAGAGTGGACCAATGGAAGAGGAAAAAAGAATTATATTTAAACCAACACATATATAATCAAATTTGTAAAATACGAACTAAATGCAATAGAATACGAAAAACCACCACTGAAATTCTGCAATAAAAAAATGACAATTTTAGTAAATTATATTAAAACAATTAGATATCTGTGTGGAAAAACATAAATGAACCTTGATGACTGCTTCACACCATACAGTTAAAAACTAATTTGAAGTCATCTGGTAAATAAATATAAAAAAGGTGAAAACATAAAAAATATTTATGAAAAAAAACATTTTCATGACCTCAGGCAGAAAATGACTTCTTAAGCAAGAGGCAAAGGCACTAACCATAAAAAAAAAAGTTAAATTGGATTTAATTCATCCTAAGAATTTATGTTCAACAAAAGACACCAATACGAGAGTGAAAAAACAGGTCACAGAGCAGGAGAATATACCTACAACACAAAAATCCAGTGAAGGACACACATATAGAATATATGTATTTAAAAGTTTTTTTTTTTAATTTATTTATTTGACAGAGAGAGATGACAAGCAGGCAGAGAGGCAGGCAGAGAGAGAAGAGGAAGCAGGCTCCCCGCTGAGCAGAGAGCCTGATGCGGGGCTCGATCCCAGGACCCTGGGATCACGACCCGAGCTGAAGGCAGTGGCTTAACCCACTGAGCCACCGAGGCGCCCCATGTTTTAAACTGAGTCAATGAAATGACATATATGTTATAAAAGAAGACAAGTGACCAATGAATGTACCGAAAGGGACCCCAAATTATTGCTCATCAGGGAAAGCCATTTAAAACCACAATATCTACCCACTCCACGACTTAGCAGTTACACTTCTAAGTATATACCGAAAAGAAATAATTGTTATACCCAGTTATAGGCATATCTATTCAATGTACTTAATGGAGGATGAGGTTTTGACTACCTTTTTTCCCCATGTCAAACATACAAGCACACACACTTTCTATCCTTAACATACTTTCTATATCATAGAATATCATGAGGACTCAAACAGAAAAATCCAAAAGACTGCCAAGGGGGATCAATGTTTTAAAGCCTATAGTTTTAAGTATTGACACTGAAATTCTAGAACATGAAGGATAATTAGAAAATCCTTAAAGTTACAAGAAAAACAGACCATCCAGAATAGAAGGAGAATCAAATTTATATCAGGCATTTCAAAAGCAACAGAGATGACTGTTTTTAAAATGGAGTGATATCTTTAAAGCTCTAAAGGGATTTACCTATGAACATAAATTCTATATTTGGAGAACTTATCATTCAAGAGTAAAAAATAAAAATATGAACAGATATGTAAAGATGTTCTTGTATACCAGCTGTAATGTTGCACAACTGCATGGACATGTTAATGGCTCCTCCTGGAGTTGCTCAGTGCACAACTTGTGAAGTGTGTCTGGAAACCCTGATCCACAGATCCTTGTTGAAAGAACCCTAAATTCAAGAGTAACCATCCAAAGAATGGACATTTTCTGAATCAATATAGTAACACTATGGAACAACAACAACAAAAACTTAATTGCTCCAAAAGAAGGAAAAAACAAATTAATTTTTAAGTGTGATTAATATAAAACACAATATCATGGAAGGGCTATGAGAATTACCCTCCAACTGTAAATAACTAGAAAACTGGGCAAAATATATGAACCAGCTCTTTTCAGACATTAGACAATAGGCAGCATTGGTCTGTGATCCCTGAGAAGAGTGAAGCAGGCAAAATGAGCCCTGTGATTTTCTTGGCTTTCTGCCAGGTGTCAGCTTCTAGGCAGCTCAAGGAGAGAATTATATGTAGCCCAGTACACTTATGGAGTTGAGAAGATGAAATTAGGATTCAGAGAAGGCAAAATGACTAGAATTTGTGGAGTAGAGTGCCAGAGGTGAGAAAACTGTAAAAAGACAACTCAAAAGATTTGCAAAGGAGTCCTTTTTTTGGCAGAGTGATCATCTCCACAACCATACAATAAAGTTCCTTGAGGCTGGGAGTTAGGGTGAACTAACCCCATAATGGGGTTAAGAACAGTTCACAAGTCAGAGAGGAGAGATGTCATAATATGGAGAGCCTTCAGTAGAGACCTCAGAAATTTCAGACTCCGTAGGGGGGTTAACCTAGCTGCAGGGTAAAGATTGCTCTAAACCCATCCTGGCAAAGCTTTAAAGAATCAAAAAGTTCAAATTGATCTGCATAATTTAACTGCTTGCTAGAACAAAGTACAATACATTTCAAAGGAATACAATGGAATCTAAAGAAATAAGAAATAATCAGGCATCTAAAGAAGCAATAGGAATGCCACATATAATCTTTTATAGAAAAATCCATTGATAGAACAGGGAACGATGAATGGGATAAAATTTTCAGACAATGATTTTAAAATACCAGTTACTAATATTACATACTGAAAGATTTAAAGGGAAAAATGAACACAACTAGAAGAATAAAAGACATAAAAATTATCCAAATGGAATTTTTAGGAATAAAAAAATACAAAGGATGTGATTAACAGAAGAAAAGATTAGTGAATGTAAACTTATAGCATGAGAAAATACCCAAAATAACACACAATGAAAAATTTGATTAAAAAAAAAAAAAAAGGAACAGCACTGGGTGTGGTGCATAAACAATGAATTCTGGAACACTGAAAAGAAAGAAAATAAAATGAAATGAAAAAAACATAAAAAAAATGAATAGAGCTTCAGTGACCTGTAGGACAAAGCAAGCAGACTAATATACCAAACTTGAAGTATCAGTAGGTAAAAATATAGGGGCATGGAAAGGCAGAGAAAATATTTGAGGATGACTGGATGAATATTTTCTAATTAAATGAAAATTATAAACATAAAAGCCCAAGAAACTCAGCAAACATGAAGCAAAGTGAACACACAAAAAAACCCCAAAACAAACAAACAAAAAAACATAAACTACATCATAAATCATAAAAGTATTATTTAAAAGCAGTTATAGAAAGAAATTTTTAAATAAAGCCAAATTTACAAAGAGAATTATAAAAGACTTCTGGTCAGAAACAGCAAAAATGAGAAAACAGTGAAATGACATATATAAAGTACTATACAACCAAAAATATCAATACAGAATTCTACAGCCAGCAAAAATACAATTCAGAAATGAAAGTAAAATAAAGACTTTGTAGACAAATAATAGCTTAGAAAATACATCACCAGCACACATGTACTAGAAGATCTTCTTCAAACATAAAGAGAGATCTGATAGAAATTTGCAACTGCACAGAGGAATAATGGGCATCAGAAATGATAAATATGTAAGTAAATATGAAAGACTTTCCTTGATTTTTTATTTCTTTAAAAGACCATTGACTTCTTACACTAAAAATCGAAACAATGATATAGGGACTATCATCTCCATTTTATAAATGAGAAAACTGAAGCACAGAGTAGTTCCAAGGTGGAAGAACTTACATTTGAATCCAGATAATCTTCATATTTAACTTCTACATTATACAATATAATGTACAATAGGGAATATAATATATAACATATAATATTATAATATATAATTATTATACAACAATTATTATATATACTATATGTTGTATATAGTATACTGGAATATATAGAAGTATACATAAATATTCCAATATACTATTGGAAATATAATAATATTATTATATATTATCCAATAGTTCATTGTTAAATATAGCAATGGTCATAACTGATGAGAAGGAAAAGGACACGAGATTGAATGTGCTGATCAAAAGGGACCTTACTTTTATCTATAATGTCTTAATGGTTTTAAATTTTATTTTAATTCCAGTATAGTTAACGTATAGTGTTACGATAGTTTCAGGTGTACAATATAGTGATTCATCAGTTCCATACAACTCCCAGTGCTCATCACAGTAAGTGAACTCCTTATCCCCATCACCTATTTCACTCATCCCCACCACCTTACCTCTGGTAACCATCAATTTGTTCTCTACAGTTAAGATCTTGTCTATTTCTTCATTTGTCTCTCTCTTTGTCTTTTTTTTCCTTTGCTCATTTGTTTTGTTTCTTAAATTCCACATATGAGTGAAATCATGGTATTTGCCTTTCTCTGACTGATTTACTTCACTTATACTAAGTCCAACCATGTCATTGTAAATAGCAAGATTTCATTCTTTTTTAATGGCTGAATAATACTCCATTGCTCATATATATATATATAAAATATATATTTATATATGTAAATATATACATATATATAAAGATGTGAGGTGTGTGTGTGTGTGTGTACATACACACACACACACACACACCTATATCTCTCACATCTTTATCCATTCATCTATCAATGGACACTTGGGCTGCTTTCATAATTTGGCTATTGTAAATAATGCTGCAATAAACATAGGGGTGCATGTATCCCTTTTAATTAGTGTTTTTTTATTTGGGGAGTAAATACCCAGTAATGCAATTATAAGATTGTAGGATAGTTCTATTTTTAACTTTTTAAGGAACTTCTATACTCTTTTCCATAATGTATTAATTTTTAAAAGAAAGAATGTATTCATGTAATACTTATGCAATCAAAACTTTTTTTTTTTTTAAAGATTTTGTTTTATTTATTTGAGAGAGAGAGACAGTGAGAGAGAGCACGAGCGAGGAGAAGGTCAGAGAACGAAGCAGACTCCCCATGGAGCTGGGAGCCTGATGTGGGACTCGATCCCGGGACTCCAGGATCATGCCCTGAGCCGGAGGCAGTCGTTTAACCAACTGTGCCACCCAGGCGTCCCCAATCAAAACTTTTTTTAGGTTTTATTTATTTATTTGAAAGAAAGAGACAGAGCATGAGTGGGGGGAGGGGCAAAGAGAGAGGGAGAGAATCTCAAGCAGATTCTGTGCTAAGCACAGAGGCTAACAGTCTGAGATCATGAGCTGAAACCAAGAGTCAGAAGGTTAATGACTGAGCCATCCAAGCACCCCTATAATCAAAAGATTTTTAAAATGTAGATAGAGCACACATATAGCAGAAAAGGTTATGTATCAATAACAAGTAGAAAGAACAGAATACAGTACAAGGAAAAGATTAGAATCAATAATAAATTCTTAGCTTAATAGCTTTCCCACAAAATGGATGATTTAATATATTTTATGTATCCATAATCATGTGAAAAAAATGAAAATATTTTTGTATGTGTCCTTATGAGGAGCATCTTAAAAGAGAGCACCAGTCTTACAAATAAACTTAAACCATAGAGCAGATAATAATAACTAGCATTTATATATTAGTCCACAGATGAATATGAGTTTGTGAATGCATTCTATCATTTAAACTGTTTATGAAAGGTGGAGATTCATTCAATATTTAGAAAAACTGTGGTGAGCACCAACCAAGGTACCAGACAATATTATAAAAACTAGGAATATACTATTTTTTTAAAGATTCATTTATTTACTTGAGAGAGAGGGAGAGAGAGAGCACACACAAACAGGGGCAGGGGCAGAGGGAGAGTATCTCAAGCAGACTCCCCACTAGGCATGGAGCTTTATCTGTGGCTCGATCTCATGACCCTAAGAAAATGACCTGAACTGAAATCAAGAGTCAGTTGTTTAACCAACTGAGTCACCCAGGCATCCCAGGAATATAGTATTTAATAAGGCATATACATGGCTCCTACCCTCATGGAACTTGTAGTCTGAGGTAGAAGAAGCAACTTTAAATTAATCATTAAACATTGACCTCAAGGGACTCCTGGGTGGCTCAGTGGGTTAAGCCGCTGCCTTTGGCTCAGGTCATAATCCCAGGGTCCTGGGATCGAGTCCCGCATCGGGCTCCTTGCTCAGCAGGGAGCCTGCCTCTCTCTCCGCCTCTGCCTGCCTCTCTGCCTGCTTGCGTGCTTTCTCTCTCTCTCTTTCTGACAAATAAATAAATAAAATCTTTAAAAACAAAACAACACACACAAAAAAATATTGACCTCAATGTGAGACAGGAATCCATCAAAATCCTAGAGGAGAACATAGGCATAACCTCTTCAACATCGGCCACAGCAACTTCTTTCAAGACATGTCTCCAAAGGCAAAGGAAACAAAAGTGAAATGAACTTTTGGGACTTCATCAAGATAAAAAGCTTATGTACAGCAAAGGAAACAGTCAATAAAAAAAAAGAGGTAACACACAGAATGGGAGGAGATATTTGCAAATGACACTACAGACAAAGGGCTGATATCCAAGATCTACAAAGAACTTCTCAAACTCAACACCCAAAAAAGAGATAAACAAGTCAAAAAATGGACAGAAGACATGAGCAGACACTTCTCCAAAGAAGACATACAAATGGCTAACAGACACATGAAAAAATGTTCATCATTATTAGCCATCAGAGAAATTCAAATCAAAACTACATTAGGATACCACCTTACACCAGTTAGAATGGCAAAAATCAACAAGGCAAGAAACAACAAATGTTGGAGAAGTTGTGGAGAAAGGGGAATTCTCTTATATTGTTAGTGGGAATGCAAATTGGTGCAGCCACTTTGGAAAACACTGCAGTGGTTCCTCAAAAAATTAAAAGTAGAGCTACCCTATGACTCAGCAATTGCACTATGGGGTATTTACCCCAAAGATACAGATGTAGTGAAAAGAAGGGCTATATGCACCCCCAATGTTCATAGCAGCAATATCCACAATAGCCAAACTGTGGAAGGAGCTGAGATGCCCTGCAACAGAAGAATGGATAAAGAAGATGTGGTTCATATATACAATGGAGTATTATGACTCCATCAGAAAGGATGAATACCCAACTTTTGTTTCAACATGGACAGGACTGGAGGGGATTATGCTAAGAGAAATAAGTCAAACAGAAAAAGTTGATTACTATATGGTTTCACTTATTTGTGGAACATAAGGAATAGCATGGAGGACACTAGGAGAAGGGGAAAATGAAGGGGAGAAATCGGAGTGGGAGACAAGCCATGAGAGACTATGGACTCCAGGAAATGAAGGGAGAGTTTTAGAAGGTTGGGGATGGGGGGGTGGGTGAGTCTGGTGATGGGTATTAAGGAGAGAACAAATTGCATGGAGCACTGGGTGTTATATGCAAACAATGAATCATGGAACAGTATATCAAAAACTAATGATGTACTGTATGGTGACTAACATAACACAATTAAAAAATTAATTAATCAATCATTAAATGAATAGACAAATGGAACAGAAGAGAGAGTTCAGAAACAAACCCACACTTGATTTATGATGAAATTAATACATGCCAAGGAAGGTCTTATCAATAAACTGGATATGAAAAAAATAAATATTTATTCATTTTATTTATAATTACATATTTCACACCATACACAAAAATCACTTTTACACTGGTAGTAGACCTAAATATTAAAAAATAGGCTTCTAAGAAAAACTAAAACAGGAGAATACAGTCATGATTCTGAGCTAGGCAACAGTTTTTAAAATAAGATACAAAAAATCCACAAAGAAAAATACCAGTAAATTGGACTTCATTAAAATCATGAACTTCTGTTCTTAGAAGATACCCTCAGAAGTATGAAAGACAAGCCAAGGACAAGAGACAATATACAGAATATATTAAAAAATACACACATATACAAAACCCCTAACATATCAATAGGAAGAAAAAAAAAAGAAAGATAGCCCAAAGACTTGAATAAAAATGGCACAAAATAGTATATACAAACTGCCAATGAAAGGATATTCAACTTCATTAGTCATTAGCTACAATTTATAAAACACAAAAAAGATACCACTATGCACCCACAAGAATGACTCAATAAAAAATATTGACGGTACCAAATGTCAGCATGGACATAAAGCCACTAAAATGTTCATACATTTCTGGTGGGAATTTTAATTAGTATAACGTCACTAGAAAATTGTTTGATGGTATCTACTAAAGTCAAACATATGTCCGTCCTAGGACCCAGCAATCCACTCCTATGTATATGTAGAATGGAAAAATATAAATCTCTCCCCAGGAAAAGGCAAAACAAAAAGTGGATATAAAGACATAAGAATATTGATCATAGACAGCAGTAGCATTCATAATAGTCAGAAACTGAAGCTGGAAATTGGAAACACCCAATGTCAATGTCAATCAACCAGGAAACAAGCTGTGGTATACTCATTCAGAAGAATGGGAAAGAAAGATCGTTGTCATATACCCCATGAATTTCACAAACGTAATCCTAAGCAAAACAAGACTTCAAAAAATACACATTATATTTATTTATTCTATTTATGTAAAATTAAAGGAAGTATGAAATTAATCTATGATGGCAGAAGTCAACATAGTGGTTAGCTTGAAGGCAGCTGTTATTGGAAAAAGGCACCGGTGGATTTCTGGTGTGCTGCTCATGTGCTATTTCTTGATCTGGATGAGTGAACACTGGTGTGTTCAACACAGAGGTTGCTACCTTTCTGCTTTCTCATTGCTCAGAGAGAAGGATGAGAGAACAGCCTGTGTCCTGAGGCAGGAGGTGTGCAAAAAGAGAATGTGTGCTTCGAGGTGGGAGAAGGGCTGGGAGGTTTGGGAGGGGTAATTCTTTCCAAAGTGAAAGGCAGATAGAGAGAAGATATAGGGGAAGCACAGAGAGAGAAGCCAGTAAAGATGGAAAACGATTAGAGAAAATCATAGGAGAACCTATTTAACCCTAATTTCCGTGCTTTTTTCCGATGAAGGTGTGGTGTTAATGGTTTCAGAGTTAATCAGAGAGCCATGTGTCTTCAACTGCAGATATAAAACAGATGAAAACAGATGTCCCACTTAAGGGGTATTTTTGTGACACAAAGGCTGAAAGGGGAAAAAAAAAAAAAAAGATTTGCATAGTAATGACTCCATCATTGCTTTAAAGCCCCTGACAACCACCAAATCAGGAATTCAAACCACACCCTAGGAAGGCTGGGCTTCCTCTTATTAAAAAGAAAAACTGAGGATCTCTAAGGTCAGTTACCCAGGCAGTGCAAATTGAAAGTCCTGACTCCCCTCTAACCACTGGAATATTTACCATGAGAACCGACACCCACCTACGACATTGCCAAAACCCCAAGAAAGTACCATGACTAAGATCCGTGTCTTTCTCTGAGTACAATTTCCATAGAAAGCTTCTTATGTCTCTTCCCTGACATTTCATAAAATAAAGCAAAAGGAGAGGAAAAAATACGCCTGTGAAAAGACCAAGTGTGAAGAAGAATTTGATTTTGGCATCCCATTTAAAGGTTTCTACTTCCTTCCTCAACCCGTGTGAAGCTTACTGTCAAACCAAGACCATGAAGAGAATACAGGTTCGGGTTCTAGAAAACACTATGCCATGAGCAAAAGCATGGATTAGAGGAATAAGTGATAACAAAACCTAATAATCAGTAAACTCCTACGATGTGCCAAACATGGTAGTAGGAATTTTTAATGGTAAATAATAAGATCCTGACAATGATTTGATGAAGCTGGTACTTTTATCCCTTCTATTTAATAGATGGAAAAGCTGAGGCCAAAGAGCTTATGTAATTTTCCCAAGGTCAACACACTAAGAAAGTGACAAAATGAAGATTCATCCCCAGTAGTCCTATTCCAGGGCTCATATGCTTAAGCCCTACATGTATGGACTCTAAAAATACAATTAGAAAAAATATCACTCTTGCATTAAACTTTTCCAGAGAATAGAGAAAAAACACTTTCTAACTTATCTTACGACCAAAATAACCTTCACTCAGAACTCACAAGAATATTACAAAAAAGGAAAATTATAAGCCAATCTCTCCTGGGAAGATAGAAGCAGAACATACTATACAAAATATTAGTATCTGATTTCAGAAAATTCTTATATATAAATAGGAAAAGGACAACCTGATGGAAAAATGGGATTTCACAGAAGATATCTAAATAGTAAGTAAAGATATTTTTTTAAAGTGTTCAACATCACTAGCCATCAGGGAAGGGCAAATTAAAGCCACGACATCTCCAGAATTACTAAAATAAAAAAGACTGATGATATCAGGAGTTAATGAGGATGTAAGATAAGAGAAACTCTCACACACCATTGATGACAGCATAAACTGGTACACCTTTGAGAAGAGTCTAGAAGCATTTGCCGAAAATGAATCCTGGTATTTGTGGCCCAGAAATTGTACTCTTACATTTGTACTCAACAGAAATTCATATATGCACACCAAAAAAACACAAACAGAAATGTTCATAGCACCTTTATTCATTTGGGAAACAACCTAAATATCTATTAACGGTGGAATGAATAAATAAATAGTTATATTTATACCATGAGGTGCTATACAGCTGTGAAAATGAAATATCGCTGTTCACAATAATTTGAATGAATCTCACAAATCATAATGTTGAGCTCAAGAAGCCAGACACAAAGAGCACGTAAGTTATGATTCCATTTATATATTGTTTTTAAAAATAGACAAAACAAATCTATGGTGATAGAAGTAGGAACACTGCTTACGTCTGGGAGGAGGCCGTAGTGAGTGGTAACAGAGAAAGGAAGGTGCCAGGAATGTTTCATTTCTTGACCTGGTTGTTGGTTACGTGAGAGCATTCACTTGATGTCGCAGGAATAGTTTGAGAAGGAGCACTATTGGTGACAGATGTGGGCTAATCCAAGTCGGTAAATGTTAAGTGAACACGGTTCAACTAGATGAGAAAGACAGTGGGCAGGAGTGACTTCAAAATCAACTAAACTTCCATTGCTTCATTTATTGAGTATCTAAAAGACAGCTGGAGCAACGCTAAGTCCTGAGAGTAAAAAGATGAAAAGGCAAACTTCGCATCAGTAAATTACTCACAACCTAACTGAAAGGGCTGTATAAAAATAATCAATTTCAAACTATAGTGTGCAATCATGGAATTGTGCAAATTGTTTTGAGTGTTTAGGGAAGCCAGGGAAGAGATATCAGCAGTGGCAAAACTTCAACCTCCTGAGGGTTTTGCAGGTGAAAGGGCTGGGTGGAGGGCAGCAGAGGGAGGGGGTCTGGGAGAAGTATTTGGCTAGGAATTGACAGCATTTGCAAAAGAGAGACAGAGAGACCAAGCAGTGAATTAAAGGAATGTTGGGTCTTTAGGCATGGCTAGAGCTTAAAATGCAAAATCAAGAATAATGGGAGGTGAAGGTGGGCGGGTAAATCTTTTACGCCATCTTGGATTTTTACCCTCCGGCACATGGGAGCTACTGAAGAATTTTTACTTAATCCAGTGTGGAGGATAGATGGGAGGAAAGTAAGACTGGAGAATGGAAGATTAGGTAGGAGGTTTTTGCAGAAATTCAGATATATGTGTCAGGTTTTACCACAGTAATGCACAGTCTAAAGTCTTACCAGCTTACAACAACAAAAATTCATTTCCCTCAAAACCTTTGTATCTTACAACAACAAACATTTTGGAACACAAGATGAAGGACCAATGGCTTCTCTGGGCCATGCTCTTCTATTGATGGATGGCAGGAGTGCAGAGGAGGTGGGTAGGAATAAGTAATGTCTCCTAAAGCCCCTGCTCAGAGCTAGCACACTACCACTACTGCCCACACTACACTAGCCAAAGTCACATGGCCAACCTCCGTGTCTACAGGACACAGTAGGATTCTCTACCAATAGGACGAGGAAGGGGACAGTAAATATTTGTTGAACATATTAACTCAATCTGCAACACCAGGCGAAAGATTATGAACACCTAAACCAAGGTAGTTGAAGTAGGAATGGACGAGAAGGGCTCAGGAAAGCTGAGACCATAACCAGAGTCTGGGGTCCCCAGGTAGTAGGGATGGGCAGGAATGGACTGCCTAGTCAGGACACTAGGAAACTGAATAAGAAGTTTATCTCAGGGAAGTGTCTGATTAGAGTTGGGTGGTCAGTCTAAAGCAGTCACTGATTTGAAAACATTAGGCCAAGATGAGAAATACAAGGAAAAAGCTCTCAAAGCTTTTTCTCAAAAAAAGCTTTTCTCAAAAAAAGCTTTTCTCAAAAAAAAAAATGGAAGAGAAGATTGCAGCGAGGGGGAGGATCAGAGTCAGTGATGATATCACACCCATCTCAGTTCTGTGGCAATGCGCATCGCGGGAGCTCTCGAAAGGCAGCCCCAGAACAGAAAATGACAGAACTGAAGTAGGAGGAAAGGGAGAGGAATTCAGGATGACTCCCAGTTTTCTAGTCTAAGAGGCTGGGAGGCCACTGGTGTCATCTGCTGATTCTGGAACACAAAAGGAGAGAAAAGACTGTAAGTTCAGTTGGGCTGGTTCTTAAATCTGAGCCATCTATGTAGACATACCTATGGGAGAGCTAATATCGAGGGAGAAAGCTCCCTTAAGCCTTTCATCTGTTTTCACATCTGAAAACACCCTCTCTTTTCTCTCACCTAGCCGAAGTCTTAAATGTTCCTGATCATTTACATTTCTGTGCTGCATTTCT
Organism: Neogale vison; assembly: GCF_020171115.1. Classification (NCBI taxonomy): domain Eukaryota; kingdom Metazoa; phylum Chordata; class Mammalia; order Carnivora; family Mustelidae; genus Neogale; species Neogale vison. Next base: position 148,116,019 of record NC_058101.1, on the reverse strand, counting down.
TCGAGCTGCTTGCATTTAGGATTTGCATCCTGCATTTAACACTGATCATTTGTGTTATACCTACCCCTACGCAAACACTACTCGTGTGTCCTAACTATAAATTCCATGAGGACAAGACTTTATATATCCTTAGTATCTCCACAGGAACTGAACACAGCAATAGGCAAAAACCTAAATTAAAACATTTAAAAATGAGGGGCGCCTGGGTGGCTCAGTGGGTTAAAGCCTCTGCTTTCGGCTCAGGTCATGGTCTCGGGGTCCTGGGATGGAGCCCCGCATCCAACTCTCTGCTCAGCAGGGAGCCTGCTTCCTCCTCTCTCTCTCTGCCTACTTGTGATCTCTGTCTGTCAAATAAATAAATAAAATCTTTAATTAAAAAAAATTAAAAATGAGTTAAAAAAAACCTAAAAAATGCATGATGATTTACTACCTCAGTGAAGAATAATAATCATTGACTATTATCCTAAGTGATGATGTGGTACCCCTGTAAAGATCATTTTCAAAGGTATCTCTTTATTTGGAGAGTACTTCCAACAAATTTTCTTTAAAATAGCACTATGTTTTATACCTAGTTACAACATTTAAGATAATTCTTATTTTTTAAGCACTTATCTCCTGGTGTGTATCTGCATGATTGTATCTTTGTTCAAGAAATATTGTTACAAAGGTGCCTGGGTGGCTCAATTGGTTAAGTGTCTGCCTTTTCGGCTCAGGTCATGATCCCAAAGTCCTGGGATGAAGCCCCATGGCAGGCTCCCTGCTCAGTGGGGAGTCTGTTTCTCTCTCTCTCCCTCTGCCCCTCAGCCCAGTTGTGTGCTCTCTCTCTTTCTCTCTCTCAAATAAGTAAACAAAATCTTAAGGAAGGAAGGAAGAGGGAAAGAAAGAGAAAGAAGGAAAGAAAGAAAGAGGTAAAGAAAGAAAGAAAAGAAATACCGTTACAGTTTTAACTTAGATGCATGTTGAGTGGCAGACAAAAAGTCAGCCTGGTGTCAAAATTAGCCCAAACAATCAACAGTATCAAGAATTCGTGATTTAGATGGTCAACTATTTTGCGGTTTCTTTCCAAGAAGACACCAATCAAAAGAGATAATACATGTTGCAAATGTAAAAACACCAAGAAATGCTAAGTATTTTGTAAAGACATGGTTATGATTCTTTACATCAAGTCACTGTTCATTTTATAAGAGGAGAAACAGAGGTACAGTTTGATAAGCTCATGCTAATGCCACTTCTTGTTTGGGGGGCAAGGATAGAAGACAGGTCTCTGACTTTCAGACCACAGCTCTAAGACAAATGAAATATAAACTACTAACTAGTTGCTGGATAACAGTAGGGCAAGAATAAAAGATATAGTTGGGGCAGCTAAAATTAAAAGGAATGTTTTGAAATCTTTTAGTTCTTTTTTAAAGGTAGGCTTCAAAAAACTTAATTTTGTGAGGTATTCAACAGGGACCTGGAAAACCGCTCTTAGCATTTTAACATAAATTAAAAATCATTTAAGCGGACCTCTTTTCGGCTCTTGCCAGCTGCACATTTATTTTTCTGGTCAAGGAGGCTTTGCTGTTGCAAATGAAGGGGAAACGAAGGCATTAGAGCTTGGGCATATCAGTTTTTTTTTTTTTTAAAAAAAAGGGAAATGAATGTGGATGTTGGATCAACTTCTCTCATATTCGCAATTCCATTTATCTGGGCAAGGAATTTGCCCCCCCCCCAACCCGCCCCACTGCCCCACCACAAGGTACTCTTAAAAACATTCTCTGAAAAATTAGGTTGCTGTGTAGAATCTAGAGTTGCTGCTAGTGTTTCTTAAAAGCTCATAAGCCCTCCAGAGAGCTATGAAAATAAAAACAGCTCCAGACCTAATGAGAGCTCAGTAAACAGGTTTCCACTGCACCTGTATTGGGAGATGGGTGACCTCCAAGGAGCCTGGAAGCTTTGTTCCATTTTGGACAAGCAACCTCAAGAGTGGGGGATGGGAAATGGGGAAATGAAGGATAAAAACCTTACTTGCTAATTCTAAACATATGTAGCCTGCACAATGGTGAATTGAGGTTGGCAGAGGGTAAAATCTCGCTGAAGTGCTTCCTCAGTGACAGCTGTATTTGTTGATTTTTCCACTGGCACCCAGCTTTTGGAGGCTCCATTTTCCTAATTTGGGAACAACAGAGGGCAGTCATCGCTCATGTCTGAATACAACTCTTGCCATCCGTGTTTTCACATAGAGAAGACCATCTTCTGTGAGCCTGCAAAACATCAGTCTCGCTCAGGCATAGAGTGGAGAAATTTATACACCCACAGTCTGGTGGGTCCAAAGTCACCACAGACTGTACCTCTCCCTTTCCTCCTCGGCTTCCTCTATTTCCCAAAGTACAACGAGCAGCTGAATAGAATATGGCATAAGATGCTTCTTCTCCACCCATTTCCCCTTATTAATAGAACATGGCAGAGGAAAAACTTTGTGACTGTCAACCCAACTGCTGACCTAATTAAAGATGGCAATCAATCAGCAGTCTGTTCCATCTGAACAAGGAAGGGGGGCTGGGAAGGCACTTCACCAGGTACTTGTCGTGGAGCTTGATAATCACATGCACCAGGAAATCGCACATACCTAAGAACCGCAGAGAAGGCAGACTACCTCCTATCACAACTAGTATAGTCAACAAGCTCTTTTTCACTGTGCTTAAGTTAGGAGTGACCAGAAAGTAAAGCAAATTTGTGACTATTTTATTAACTCTTTATTACGGCTCAAGTGCTTCCTATAGCAAAACCTTAGTCATTAAAAATAAGCTCTAAGGAAGTAAGTTCTCTACACTTCTCCCATTGAATCTTGCCTCAGTAAGTTGTAGGAAACCCCAACCTCCCAACTGTAGCCCCATTTAAAATACTATAAATTTTGTCCTCTTTGAAGGCACAGGGCGAAGTATTGTCCAATTTCAGCAATCCATCTTCGAAGGGCATCATCCATACTCATTTCAGTATTTATCACAATATCTATCAGAGTGTGGATGTATTTCCATTTGTATCAGCAGATATTTATTGAGAATACACATTGTCCAAAATACTTTATTAGTATTACATGGGTTATAAAGGTGATTAAGAGATGATCCCTATTCCCAAGGTCTTTGTCCGGCAGAAGAAGGCGAGTAGAGATGTACAGATTGTACAGTAATGCCAGGTAAAGTAAGAGAAGTATCATGAGAGAAGTACCAAACATGAAGGAATTTTAAAGAAGGGAGGAGGCATGTCTTTCTGGAGGCCTGCAGAAAGTCTAGCTAGGGGAAATGGTGTTTGAGATAGCAGCGACAGATTCATAGGATTTCAACTGCCAGGGCTGAAAAGAGGAAACAGCTTGGTAAGATGAGTAGAGAAAACACTGGTCACACATTCTCCAGTTGTCCTGTTTGGCTGGGAAAGAGGAGATACAAAAAGAAAAGTGAGGGCTGGAGCTGGAAAGGTAGATTCAACCAGCCGTGTTTTCTCCAGACGCAGGGTTGGAATGCATTTAGTATTTTTTACCAGTCCTGGGTAACTACTCACAGCCCTTTCTATCCTCCATCTTGCCCTCATCTGGTTGGATCTAGAAAGCTAAATATTCTATTTGTAAGACTCCTTTGCAGCTAAGATTCTATATATGACTTTGAGATGTACTCTCATGAAATTTGGAAAGCAAAAAGGATAGAAACCAGGTTTGCAAAGCAGTCCCTGCTAATAAGATGGGAAATTGAGAGGACATTTCAGGGAAGCTTTCAGCGGTCCAGTCTTCTGAGGTCAGGTAGGGACAGCTCCTCCAAAGTGCAAGATAAGTCACTGCACCTTGAATCCAGCCCTCCTCTACATGGTCTCAAATCCTCCAGCAGCCTACCGAATGGAGGACTCAGGGTAGGAAGCAAAAACACGTGAGGACCTCTCCAGCCTCTTCCTGAGTCCGGTTATCTATTATCCTATTGATCAAGACAAATCTTATGGCTGAGTCAGAGTCAGGATAGGAACAAACCACAAAGTTACAAGTCAGAGTGTATGGGTACATGCAGGCCATTAACTGGGGGCTATTAAAAACAATAAGCTACTAAACTGAGTAAAAGTTAAAGCTGCCAGTTTTGAGTAGGGCCCAGAGCAAGAGACGATTCTGCTGCTGGTCCAGACTGCAGTTCAAGCAGCTCTGGCCTGATGACCCAGGAGAGCTGATCATATTTAAAATGTTTGCTAAAGGATGCAGACACAACATGAGTCCTCCAGCAAAGCCCTGATAGTTTCTAAAGCAAGCTATACCCTCTGCAATAAGTTAGCATTTCAAGAATAGTCTCTGGCTTGTTACTGGGTCATAGTAGTGACTGAATGCCTGCTCTTGGAATAGGGAGTGACCATAAGCTCTGAACTGTCAATCAAACCTGGTATTAACTGATCCCAGAACTATAACTTTCAGAATTGAAGAGGCCACTGGGTACAAGCAGATACTGAAATCATGGAAGTGAGTGACTCAGATGCCCATGACACCCACTCCTGCTATGCTGCAACCTCTCCCCTAATGAATAGCCTTTGCTTTATGAGGAGTTAGTTACCTATAGCCAAAGGCTGCAGAAGGAAAAAAAAATGTCAGGCTAGTCTGTAGCTTAGCAAGATACGCCTGCACAGGCCAAAACTGACCTGCTGTACTTGAAATCCCCAGTCAGAACTAGCCCAGCAGGAGGACAGTCAGAAAGAGAAAGATGTTCAATGGGCAAAACATCAAGCTGTGTTGGGGCGCCTGGGTGGCTCAGTGCGTTAAGCTTCTGCCTTCGGCTCAGGTCATGATCCCAGGGTTCTGGGATCGAGCCCCGCATCGGGCTCTCTGCTCCGCGGGGAGCCTGCTTCCTCCTCTCTCTCTGCCTGCCTCTCTGCCTACTTGTGATCTCTCTCTCTCTCTCTGTCAAATAAATAAATAAAATATTTTAAAAAAACAAAAACAAAAACAAAACAAAAAAAAAACCATCAAGCTGTGTACCCAGTTCTCACGTTGCCTGAAAGGAGAGATTGAGAGAGGCATGGGTCTATAGCAGTCTATAGGCAACAGAATGTGGTTTGGCCAGACAGTCATGGATGGAAAAGGAACAAAATTAGAGGACTGCTGATGAGAAGGTCTAGAGAAAAGGCCTGTGCATGGACGCTTCAAAAATGACAGAGAGAGGAGTACTCACTGGAGAGAAGCCCACCTAGTCAGTCAGGAGAAGAAAGCCTGTCCTGTGAATTTCAGTCAGCCTCTTTTCCCACGTGCCCTAGAGCCTGCACAATGGGCACAGCAAACCCCTGGCCTTGACAGCAGAGATGGAAGTGATATGCAGCTCAGCAATGTGGACTTCCTCTCACCCAGGAAGATAAAGAAAATGCAATACTAAGTGCCTTGCCTCAAGGAAACATCAGAAAACTTTTTTTTTAATGTGTGGGTGTGTGTGTGTGTGTGTGTGTATAAATACACACGCACGGGCACACGAATACACACACATCCATTTATTCTCAGGGAGATTTGAAAATATTACATCCATAAAATAAAACAGGTATGATATGAAAAATTATCTAAAATTATTTTAGAAATAATTAGAAATTTAAGAGCAAAGTTATTGCTCTAAAGAATTCAATATAGAGATTGAATAGGGGAAATGTACATAAATGAATATCAAATAGTTTAGCTGGAAGATTAAAGGGAAATATTATCCTCAAACACAGTACTATGGGCACAGAAATATGTAAGTAGGTAAATGGAGACACAGAGGAAAGATGTAGGAGTTCTAACAAATGTCTATTAGGAATTTCAGAAGAAACAGAATGGAAGTGATTATTTAAAAATAAAAGAAGGAAATGACCCAAAGTAAGAAACCCATAGACTTAAAAGTTTCAGAATTAATGAAGAAAAAATGCCCAAGTACATCTTGGTGAAATTTCGGAACCCCAAGCATAAAGTACAAATCCTAAAAATGTCCAGAGTAAAATAAGGAGTTGTTCACAAATAAATGAAAATCAGATTGGTATTCTCTTTCTCATCACCAACACTGGATGCTGGAAGACAATGGCAGGAAATCAGAAAGAAAAAGAAAAAAAAAATCATAGTAAAAATAAAGGAAAAAATAAATTCAAATATATCATTAACCATAATATTAAAAGCGAAACTCAGACTGCAGAGGCAGGAGGTAGGAACCAACTATGTGATGATTACAATAGATACTGTAAAAGAGAATGATGCAAAGGCGACTGGCTGGCTCAGTCAGTAGCACATGTGACTCCTGATCTCAGGGTTGTGAGTTCAAGCCCCACATTGGATGTAGAGATTATTTAAAATAATAGTTTACGGAGGGGGGGGGAGGCAAAGGATGCAGAAAGATTTGCTGTAAAGAACTAGGGAGATATACTAAAAAATAATACTTGAGTTCTGATATTAATATCAGAAAAAAACAGGAAAATATAGAATTAAGAAAAACAGAATTAAGAAAAATATTTATATCTATATTGACATAAACTACATAGATATACTTGCAGAATCTACCAAATAATGCAAATACTGAACAAAACCTGCATTTTGGAGGTGGAGGGCAAAAATCCCAAAAATATATGAACTAAGTATTAACTCAAAAAACCAAAAAAAGAGCAAGAGGGAGGGAGGGAGGCAAGGAGAAAAAGAGAGAGAAGGAGAAGAAGAAGGAGGTGGGGAAGGGAAGAAGAAGGACAATCAAATAAGCTAAAACATAAGTTAATAAGCATAAAAGTAGCAAACACAAACAAGTGGATGATTAATCAAATGAAAATCTAACTTTTAATGAGTTCTTTTCAAAAGAGCTATGATCACCAAGACAGCATGGTACTGGCACAAAAACAGACACACAGACCAGTAGAAAAGAGAGCCCAGATATGGACCCTCAACTCTATGGTCAAATAATCTTCAACAAAGCAGGAAAAAATACACAGTGGAAAAAAGACATTCTCTTCAATAAATGGTGCAGGGAAAATTGGACAGCTATGTGTAGAGAATGAAATTCGACCATTCTCTTACACCATACACAAAGAGAAACTTGAAATGAATAAAAGACCTAAATGTGAGGCAGGATCTATCAAAGTCCTAGAGGAGAACATAGGCAGTAACCTTTTCGATATCAGCCACAGCAACTTCTTTCAAGATATGTCTCCAAAGGCAAAGGAAACAAAAGCAAAAATGAATTTTTGGGACTTCACCACAATCAAAAGCTTCTGCACAGCAAAGGAAACAGTTAACAGTCAACAAAACAAAGAGGCAACCCACAGAATGGGAGAAGACATTTGCAAATGACACTACAGACAAAGGGCTGATATCCAAGATCTATAAAGAACTCCTCAAACTCAACACTCAAAAAACAGATAATCATGTCAAAAAATGGGCAGAAGACAAGAACAGACACTTCTCCAAAGAAGACATACAAATGGCTAACAGACACATAAAAAAATGTTCATCATCATTAGCCATCAGGGAGATTCAAATAAAAAACCACTTTAGGATACCACCTTATACCAGTTAGAATGGCCAAAATTAACAATACAGTAAACAACATGTGTTGGAGAGGATGTGGAGAAAGGGGAACCCTCTTACACTGTTGGTGGGAATGCAAGTTCGTGCAGCCATTTTGGAAAACAGTGTGGAGATTCCTCAAAAAATTAAAAATAGAACTACCCTAAGAACCTGCAATTGCACTACTGGGTATTTACCCCAAATATATAGATGGAGTGAAACGAAGGGCCATCAGTACCCCAATGTTCATAGCAGCAATGGTCACAGTCACCAAACTGTGGAAAGAACCAAGATGCCCTTCAATGGACAAATGGATAAAGCAGATATGGCCCATTTACACAATGGAGTATTATGTCTCCATCAGAAAGGATGAATATCCAACTTTTGTATCAACATGGATGGGACTGTTAGAGATTATGTTGAGTGAAGTAAGTCAAGGAGAGAGAATCAAGTATCATATGGTTTCACTTACTTCTGGAGCTTAAGAAATAACACTAAAGACATTGGGAGATGAAGAGGAGAAGTGAGATGGGAGAAATCGGGGTGGGGAGAGACGAACCATGAAAGACTGTGGACTCTGAGAAACAAACTGAGGATTTTGGAGGGGAAGGGGATGGGGAGTTCGGTGAGCCTAGTGGTGGATGTTTATGGAGGGCACATATTGCATGGAGCACTGGGTGTGGTGCATAAACAATGAATTTTGGAACACTGAAAAAAAATTAAATTAAATTTTTAAAAAGAGCAATTAAATAAATATACTGTCAAATGTGACCATGGTTAAAAAAAAAAAGAAGAAGAAGAAAAAGAAGACTTAAATAATCAACATTAGAATTGAGGAAAAAAGATGTGGAATTTTAAATTATAAGCAAATCAAATAGAGTTATGTCAAACAAATTTGAAAATTATTTGAAATAGATTATTTTGTAGGAGAAACTAAGTAATGAAAATTAACTCAAAAAGTAACTGAAATCCTATAAAAACCAATAGCCATAGAGGAAATAAGAATGCTAAAAAGGGCATAATGCCCAGATACTCTTCTGAACACGTTGTACTAAACCTGCAAAGAATAGATAATCCCTATATTATTTACACTGTTGAAGAACATAGAAAGAGATGAAAACTTTTCAGTTCATTCTACAAATACAGCATAACACTGAATCATAACCAGATAAAAATAGAGGGAAAAACCACACACAAACAAAACAAGAAACCCAAAGATAAATAGAGGCAAAAATCCCAAATAATATATTGGGAAATTTACCCTTTACAAAGAGAATTACATCATGAACTAGTTAGTCTTTTTCACAAAAATGCCAGAAGTTTAACATTAGAGTCTGTCTGCCTTTAGTATAATTCACTACCCTAAGAGCTTAAAAGAGTAAAGTTATATGATTATCTCAGTACATGTGAAAAGGCATTTGCCAAACTTAGCAGTTATTCCTGATGAGAAAAGTTTTCCTTAAGCAACATGACAGAAGATACTCCCAGAAATTGGCATGATGTCTTCAATGAATCATAAAGAGCATTTCCATTAAAGTGAAGGGTTCTGCCATGCTCATAACTCTTCAGCAGAAACTACTCTGGTGCAACAAGGCAGCAAATCAGGAAGCAGGAAGACATGTGATCCAGGAAACAGGAAGACACGTGATCCAGGAAACGGGAAGACATGTGATCCAGGAAAGGAAGACATGTGATCAAGGAAACAGGAAGACATGTGATCCAGGAAAAAGGTGATCTAACACAGCAGAAAGGCAAAGGAAAGCCCCAGAATTAGGGTGAAAGAAAATCCAGGCAGATGGGCATGCAGCAGATCTAGGGCATAAAGAGCAGGAGGCTGAGTGGCAACAGGCACAATAATTCCGATAAAAAAGAAAAGCAAAGCAGAGACAGAAACTGATAGAACACTGTTAGAATATAATGAGAAGAGATGTAGACTTCAGAGTTTTCGTATGAATTAGTAATAAGTACTAATAATATGGGAGAGCTATTCAAGAAAAATAATCAGATTATAATATACTATATGACTCACCTACAAATAATATATATAGTCATAAATGTAAGCTCTGAATATTGATTTAACCAAAATTGTGATTTAACCTGTCTGGGAGAATGGGGTAGTGGGAGGGGTCATTCATACAAGAAAGCTAATTCCTTATCTTCCATAATATGAAGTCAGTAGGGTAATATCTGAAATTTAAAAATAAAAAAGGCAATAGCAGAAGCATATTATTTAAAAATATAAATGTGAGAACTGGAAGAAACAGCTATAAGAACTGAAATGATGCTACTGGGGAGTGGTAGGGGTAGACAGGGACAGAGCTTGGACTACTGGTTTGTTGTAAGCTGATTGACTTATTTAAATATGTGCATGTATCTGGGTATTATATGCAAACAATGAATTATGGAACACTACATCAAAAACCAATGATGGACTGTATGGTGAACTAAATAAATAAATACATGTATTACTTTGACAAAAATTTAAATTAAATTTGTTATGTTTTTAAATTTGAGTATAGCAGACACATTTTACATTAGTTTAAGGTGTACACACAGTGATTCAACAATTCCATATGCTATGCCATGTTCACCACAAGTGTAGTTAGCTACCACGTATCCCCATGCAACACTGTTACAATACCATTGACTATATCCCCTATGCTGTACTTCTTATTCCCATGACTTAGTCATTCATTAACTGAAGTATCTCCCATTCCTTTTTACCTATTTCACTCATCCTCCCCCAACTCCCTCCCCTTCGGCAACCATCAGTTTGTTCTCTGTATTTATAGGTCTGATTCTGCCTTTTCTTTGTTTATTCACTTGCTTTGGTTTTTAGGTTCCACATATGAGCAAAATCATATGGTATATATCTTTCTCTGTCTTGTTTTACTTAGTATAATATCCCCTAGGTCTATCCATGTTGTTGCAAATGGAAAGATCTCATCCTTTTTATGACTGTGTAATATGTGTGTGTGTGTGTGTGTGTGTGTGTGTGTGCGCGCGCACACTCGCGCGCGCCTGTGAAAGAAAGAGAGACCTTTAGATTTTTAGAAAGCAAGAATGACAATACCCAGTAAGGATGTGGGGAAATTTATAGATTCCTGGACACTACAAAGAGAGAATAAATTATTACAAGCTTTCCAGTGAGCATGTTGGCAGTAAGGATCAAAATTTCAAATGTTCCTACCAACTAGCCCAATAATCCTCCTCTGGAAAATTATTTTGAGGAAAACCACAGGGCAGATATGCAAAGATTCACCTAAAAGGATATTCAAAGCTTCGTTTTTTTTAAATATTGGGACACTCTCACTCTGCACATACATTAATAAGGGAATGATTAAGTAGATTATGTACTTCCATGCACTGGCATACTTGCGGGCTTATAAAGTAATTATAGAAAGTAGTGGTTTTCAAATTATGCTTTTGGGAGTCTGCACTAATTTTCCAGGGCTGCCCTAGCAAAGTACCAAAAACTGGGTGGCTTAGAGTCACAGAAATTGATTGTCTCATAGTTCTGTAGAGTAGAAATCTTAGACCAAGGTGTCCAGGGGGTGAGTTCCTTCAGAGGGCTGTGTGGGAGAATATCTTACGCGGTTCTCTCCTAGCTTCTTGTGTCTGCTGGCAATCTTTGGTGTTCCTCAGCTTCTAGAAGCATCACCTCGATCTCTCCCTTCATCTTTGCATGTTGATCTCCCTGTGCACATGTCTGTCTCTGTGATCAAATTTTCCTTTGTGATAAAGATACCAGCCATAATGGGTTAGAGCCCATCCTAATGGCCTCATCTTAACTTGATCATCTGCAAGGTCTATTTCCAGATAAGGTCACACTCACAGGTATCTAGGGATAGGATTTCAACATCTTTTGCAAGTTACAGTTTAATACACAACAGAGACTTAGGATTTCTGAGGTGCCTCAAAAGCCACTACTGAGGACTATTGGTCTGAGCTGATGAGTTCTAGACTCCTCTTGTCCACTTTAAGTAGGAAAGTTCCCTTCCTTATAAATTATTATTCTGAGAGTTCCTATGAAGGAAGAGTCCACTATTTTAAAGTATTTAAGAGCTACCAATTAAAACTATGTTTACTTATGTTTCCAATATATTGTGCATAAAGAAAAGCAGTTTGCAAGCTTGTGAACATGTTTCCGTTTCTGTAAAAATAAAAATCTCTATCTATACTCATACTGACAGTATGTATATTTTGACTGACATCATTTTTCACATAAATATTGACAGTGCTAAGAAGGCTACCATTTTACAAGTGTCTTCTTACTTTTCTGTTTTTTCTAGTTTCTTTTTAATGACATATCTTTGTGATAATAGAAGATTACAACTCTTTTTTAAAGAGAGGAAGAGGTCACTTATGACATTCAGTAAACACATGTGCATGAATTTACTGATGCAGTTTTATCCTTTTGGCTTGGTGTATAAGAATTTCAAGCCAGTATAATTTGGATGACTATTCAGTTCTCTCCAAAACATCAGTCCTTCCCATTCAAACCCAATGGATAGAATTGAGTCTGCAAACCCAAGTGTCTATCAGTGGATGAACACATAAGTAAAATACAGTATTTATAGAGAATGGGATATTATTCAGCCTTCAAAAGAAAGGAAATTCTGACACATGCTACAACATGGATGAATCTTGAACACAAGCTCAGTGAAATAAGCCAGTCACAAAAGGACACAACTCTCTGATTCTGTATGAGGTAGAGTAGTCGAATTCATAGAGAGCAGAGTAGTGGTTGCCAGGGGCTGGGGAGAAGGGGGAACGGGAGTTATTGTTTAGGGTACAGACTTTTGGTTTTGCAAGATGAAAAGATTTCTGGAGATAGAAGGTGGTGATGGTTGCACAATGCGAATGTAGGTAATCCCATTGAAATGTACATTCAAAAATGGTTATAATGGTCAATTTTATGTTATGTACATTTTACCACAATGTAAATAATAAAAAAATGAATAAAAAAATGAATCTTCAAACACTTCAAGATAATGTGTACCTATCTAACATTCATTTTTAATTTCATAAGCTCATTTATTTTTCATTCATGAATCATTATGACCATAATCATCATTTTCATTACTACTATCTATCATCAGATCATCTAGAAAACCAGTTGTATGCTTTATGCTAAAGATGGTTTTTCATTTCATCATAAAAACAGCATGAATATTTTTTGGTGAAGAACACTAAGAAGGACACTGAGAAAGTCCTTATTTGGAATATTTAGACGGTTTTGCCTAAACTCCATATCCCCTCCCTTGCCCAGGGCAACCTATCTCCCCAGCCCACCACCCTCCACCTCCCACACCACAAAAACCACAAAAAGATTGAACGAGATAATCAGAAAAACCACCCAAGAAAAGAAAAAGGGAGAATCAGTTACATGTTCAACAAGTTAAGGAACAAGAAAACTCAAATCTGTTCCAGTTCTCCAGTTTCACCTTAAAGGCAAGGAACTGTGGATGTTGGTGCAGGGCCGTTCAAAGCCGAAATTCACAGCCTCTCCACGCGGGAGGTTACCATCATCTGAAGAAAAACAACCACTAACAGAAAATCTCTTCTTTGTTTTCATTCTTTGCAGTCCTTCAGGAAACTCTTGATAATGTGAAATGTTATTACTGCAAATGTTGGCCCAGGCAAGTTTACTCTAGAGTCTGACTATCACCGACTGTTCACAAAATAAAATCATTTTTAAAGCCTGTGAGGAGAGCCAAGTGCAAACCACAAATCAGAAAACCACCAAGGCGGGCTGGCCTTGCTGCCAGAGTTTAATGTGATCTAATGGGAGGACAACAAGATGTGAGAATTTGATTTTACGATGCTCCATGTAACATTTGGCAATACAAAGGGGCTGGGCCCAACTTCCTGATCCTTAAGCAAACATTTGAAGTAATGTTTTACTTTCTCATCAGTTTTAATTCTGTCAACCAGGGAGCAGAGATTCAGCCTGCCCTCTTCATTCTCAAAGTGCTGTCTGCTTTGGGTGGTTATACATTTGTTTAATATCAATTCATCTAAGATGAAGATGGGCAGGTGGGGAAGGGGCCAGGAAAATCGGATGAAGCTATTTCATGGCAGTGGGTCAACTGGATTGCAGCTCTCCTCTGAGTTTGTGATTTATTCCATGGGTGGGAGAGCAGGGATAGGGCTAACTAAAGCAACATTCTCACACAAGCAAAAGCTAATCTCCGGGAGAGACAGATCTGGGCTGGATCAGGTTGCCCATTCTCACACCAAATGGACTGAAACTCAAGTGTAGCCCTATTTCCCATCACTTGCTAAAGAAAGAGGAAAAAAGAAGTAAAATGGTAGCAACACCAAAACCCTTCACACATGGCGAACTAACAACTGATGACATTATGGAACAAAGAGGGGCAGTCAGGGGGCGCCTGTGTGGCTCAGTGGGCTAAAGCCTCTGCCTTCGGCTCAGGTCATGATCTCAGGGTCATGGGATCGAGTCCCGCATGGGGCTCTCTGCTAGGCAGGGAGCCTGCTTCCTCCTCTCTCTCTGCCTACTTGTGATCTCTGTCTGACAAATAAATAAATAAAATCTTAAAAAAAAAAGAGGGGCAGTCAGGAACTCCCAGAGAAGGGCAGATGAACAATGGGAAATAAATCAGTCATCTTTCAGGCCACTTCTGTTTCTATAGTCATGACATCAGAACAAGAATCAGATCTCTTTTCCTCTTCTTACCGAATAATGCACTCTTGACAGCACCAAACTCTTCCTCACATTGTCATTGTACAGCAGTTACAAAGTTGAGCCAGTGAAGACATGCAAAACCCACAGAGTCACGTTTCTTAAAGCAACAGTTGCTAAGTGAAGTTGTATTTCAGAATGTAGGAAGGAATATTAGAACTTCTCCTTCTACTGACTCTTTATCTAAACAATAAGAAAGAAAGCGAGCCTCATTAATAGAGTAAGAATGACACGAGGTATCCTCACTCAGTACAGAGGTAGATGGTCACATACCACCACCTGGAAGAAAGCTGGGGTCAACAGTGCTAAGGGTGTGACAGGTGTTGTATCAGTTCAGGTAGGATGGGCTGCAGCAGTAACTAGACCAAACACGTAATGGCTCAACACAGTGGAAGTTGATTTCTTGTTCAGGTAACAGTTTGGGTGGTCAAATCAGCAAGGTAGCCCGAGGGATACAGGCAGTTCTGCCAACTTCTGCTCCGGGGCAGCATGGCCATCTGCATTTCTTCCAGCAGAAGGATAGGATGGGACATGGAGAATCAGTCTTAGGAGGTTCTTTACAGGCTCAGCCTCAAAGAAGTGCACATGATTTTAGCTCACCATTGGCTAGAACTTAGTCTCATAACCACACTGAAATGAAACCTGGTTCCAGGCCACACCACACCACAGTAAAACCTGGTTCCAGGCCCAAGAAGAGGAAAATGGATCATGGGGACCAGACAGCAGTCTCTACCACAGGCACCCTTAGCCATTCAGATATCACAATATGTCGCAGTCTATGTGTTCCCCTTAACCCAGATTTAACTGTTGTAATGAAATTTAATCTTACAAGATGAACAGGTGGCTTTAAAATATTCCTACCAAGAAGTCACAGACTGAAGAGAATACTAAAAAATCCAAGCCAAAGACAATAACAAGAAAGTGCTGGACCTAAAGCCTCATATTTTTAGCGCTTTGTCGGCCACAGTGTGACGTTTTTTAAAAAAGACTGTGCTTGTTTCAGCAGCACGTACACTTAAAAAAATCATTACATAGTTCTGGAAAGAAGTAAATTAAACATTTTCCCAAATAAATTAAGTTTATTTGAAATTCACATTTACATCCATTTTTTAAATAATAATGAACCCCACTCTTCCTATATCATTGTTAATAGGAATGTGAACATATCAGAATTAGCAAAAAAGTTAAATAACCATAAAATAAACTGCAGACAAGCTTCTATAAGTTTATGTTACTGTTTAAAGTAATACTATACTCAATATGTTATTTTATAAAATTTTCTTAACCTTGTTGATAGATATCTAGAAGCTTCTTTTGAGATTTATTTAATAACAAAATATAAAAAACCACACAGCACTGGGTTCTTTTCATTTTTTTCTTTCCCTTGTATTAAAATGGCACAATAACATGGTGTGCCTGGGTGGCTCAGTGGGTTAAAGCCTCAGCCTTCGGCTCTGGTCATGGTCTCAAGGTCCTGGGATGGAGCCCTGCATTGGGCTCTCTGCTCAGCGGGGAACCTGCTTCCTCCTCTCTCTCAGCCTGCCTCTCTGACTACTTGTAATCTCTGTCTATCAAATAAATAAATAAAAACTTTTTTTTAAAAAAAAGATTTTATTTATTTATTTGACAGAGAGAGAGATCGCAAGTAGGCATAGAGGCAGGCAGAGAGAGAGAGGAGGAAGCAGGCTCCCTGCTGAGCAGAGAGCCCCATGCGGGACTCGATCCCAGGACCCTGAGATCATGACCTGAGCCAAAGGCAGCAGCTTAACCCACTGAGCCACCCAGGTGCCCAATAAATAAAATCTTTTAAAAAATAAAGAAATAAAATGGCAAGATAATATATGTGAAATAACCTGGCAACACATAAAGGTATATTCCTTTGTCAATATTGAAAAAATTGCTGAAATTTTAAGAAATAAGAATTAAAGTATGTTGTACAATGTTCGGGTTTGATTTATTTATTTTTAAAACTTTTATTTATTTGTCAGAGAGAAAGGGAGAGAGAGACAGAGAGCAAGCACAAGCAGGGGGAACAGCAGGCAGAGGGAGAAGGAGACTCCCTGCATAGCAAGGAGCTTGATGTGGGGCTCAATCCCAGGACCCTAGGATCATGACTTGAGCTGAAGGAAGCTGCTTAACTGACTAAGCCACTCATGCATCCCAGAGTTTGATTTATAAATGAATTAAAGTACAAGTGTTTCCACATTTCTCAACTTGCTAGATCCTTTTTCAATATACAATGATTTGTATGTGTGTGTGTGTATTTATATATATAAATATATATATACATATGTGTGTGTGTGTGTGTGTGTATATGTATAATGTCTCTTCTCAACAGTCATTCAACCAATATTTATTAAGCATCTACTCTTATCTTTATGGAGTTTTCATTAAAGTATCAGTAGTACATTTTTTATATATTTTTAAGATTTTACTTATTTATTTGGCAGAAATAATAAGAGAGTACAAGTAGGGGGGAGCAGCAGAGGGTCATATAGTGACCACTGAGCAGGGAGCCTGACACCGGGCTCAATCCCAGGACGCTAAGATCATGACCTAAGCCGAAGGTAGACGTTTAACCTACTGAGCCATCCAGGCATCTGTGAAGGGTCAATAGTAAATTTAGCAAAGACAATATTTTTTTCAAAAGATTTTATTTATTTATGTGACAGACAGAGATCAGGCAGAGAGGCAGGCAGAGAGAGGGGAGGAAGCAGGCTCCCTGCTGAGCAGAGAGCCCGATGCGGGGCTCGATTCCAGGACCCTGGGATCATGACCCGAGCCGAAAGCAGAGGCTTTAACCCACTGAGCCACCCAGGCGCCCCAGCAAAAACAATATTTTAAGATAAAATTGTACACTGTAAGTGTGACCACTGATGGGACAGTTTGACTCACATGTTTAAAGGTTTCTGGGATAAGTATACTGAGGTAGCACAGATGATATATATTTGTTACATCGTTCATAGGTAAGCTACTACAAGAAAATGCTATAAATTGTCATGGATGTGGTTACTTTTATAAAAACTAAACTTTTAAAATATAGAGCAGTCAACCATCTCACACTGACTATTATCAAAAAACAGACAATAAGTATTGAAGGGGATATGGAGAAATTGGAACCCTTGTGCATTGTTTGTGGGAATATAAAATGGAGAAGTCACTATGGAAAATGATACAGCAGTTCCTCAAAAATTAAAAATAGGGTCACTATATGACCCAGAAATTCCACTTATGAGCATATTCCCAAAATAATAGAAAGTTGTGTCTTTTTTTTTTTTTTAAGATTTATTTATGGGGGAGGGGAGAGGCAGAGGGAGAAAGAGAATCTTAAGCTGACTCCCACTGAGCGTGGAGTCCAACATAGGGCTGGATCCCAGGACCCCGAGATCATGACCTGAGCTGAAACCAAGAGTCAGGACACTCAACTGAGTGAGCCACCCAGGTGCCCCAAAAGCAGTGTCTTAAAGAGTTATCTGTACGCCCACACTCAACAGCAGCATCATTCACAAAAGCAGAAAGGTGGAAGCAACCTGAGAGTCCACTGATCGTTGAATGAATAAATGAAATGTAGTATATGCGTCCATTGGGATATTATTCAGCCTTAAAAGGAAGAAGATTCTGATATGTGCGACCACACAGATGGACCTTAAGGACATTATGCTAAGAGAAATAAGCCAGTCATAAAAAGATAATACTGTATGATCTCATCTACATGAATACCTAGAGTAGTCAAACTAAGAGAGACAGTGATAGAACAGGGTTGCCAGGGGCTGGGGGAAGGGGGCATGGGGAGCTGTTATTTAATCACTGTGGAGTTTCAGTTTTACAAGATGAAAACAATTCATCTTGTTGAATTGGTTCGAGATTGGTTGTACAACAATGTAAATGTACTTAACACTAGGGAACTGTACACTTAAAAATGGGTAATATGGTAAATTTTGTATTATGTATTTTATTACAGTTAATGGGGTCTTTACAATATCTCATTGTGAGATATGGAGGACCCATGAAAATATTTTCTACCACTCAGAAGTTTGCTGTTTTTTTTTTTTTAAGGGCAAAAAACACACAAACACATAATCTGCTTCCAAAGTAAGGCTGATATTTTACAACAGCTAAAAAACAAACAAACAAAAAAAAAACTGTTCTTTAAAGGAACTCAAGCTATGGTGAGAACATTTTGAAACATACTTAAAAGTACTGCCATCACTGTATGTGTTTTTGCATATAACTATACAAATGCAGCCCTATGTAAATTTTTATAACAGAATAGTAATAATTTATCAGAGTTTTAATGATTTAGAATTCAATTAGTAAATAATAACAATATAGTAACTTCCAATTAGCCTGTAAGAACAATTGATTGACATTAAGAAAGGTGAAGTTTTTATTTCACATTTCAATAAGTCTTTGCATAATCGAAAAATAGAAGGACAATAAGTATCATGACTTAGTAAGCCTAGACAATGATGAATTCTTTTCTTTCGGATCTACAAATATTTATGAAACATCTTCTTAAGATAGTCAGAAATTCAAAATTAAGCCAGATTTTGGATTCATTACATGACAAAGTTTTAAACCATGAGTTAGAAAAAATAATGAAGCATATTAAATCACATAGCCTTCACTAGGTGCCACAAATAAAACCAAGTAAAATAATTTTTAAAATAATTTTCATCGAATTCAAGCTTATGTTAATTTCTAGTCTATATATGTTTTATAATGCACATATAAGTAAATAGTATATGCTTATAATTTATGAATAAATAAATTTTATTCATACATAAAATTGTTTTTAGTGATATAGATATAAAATTTATTATATGTGTTGCCAAAGCAAGCACTGATCTGGATATAAGAGTTAGAGAACACTATTCAATAAATTCTGGGAAACAGGAAGAAATATATTATCTCCGTTTAAGAAGCAAATGGTCTAAAGTTGATACAGAAGACCAAGAACAGATATGAGAAAGACTTCTTTATAGTAAAGGCAAGGAGACACAAAATAAATTCTCGTCTATCAGAATGACTATTATTTTCCTTAGAGTAGCGAAATCAATTTATTTATTCATAGGAATACTATGTAACTTTTATCCTTTTTGGTATTAAATGTTGTCCATGAAAGAACTCAAAGTATTTATCTGCAGTCAAGACTAACACTTTAATAGTGAAATAATACTGTGTATGTAGATTTTCCTATATAATATTTAATATACTTCTGCTTTCATAAGCAAGGTTCTCAAATCTGTTTTGAATGTGCTGGGACAAATGTAGGAAAATAATTACATAAATAAACACTATATTACTTTCTTTTGATCTGACCTCTCCCTTTATATAAACACATCACAGAGGGAAAAAATTTTTGCTTATATCACAAAACAGTTGGGGCACCTGGGTGGCTCAGTGGGTTAAGGGCCTGCCTTCCTCTCAGGTCATGATCCCAGAGTCCTGGAATGAAGTCCCACATCCAGCTCCCTGCTCAGTAGGGAGTCTGCTTTTCCCTCTGCCCTTGCCCCTGCTCATGCTTGCACTTAAGTCCTCTCTCTTCTCTTTCTCTGAAATAAATAAAATCTTTTTTAAAAGTTACATCTTTCCCATTATTTAGAATGTCTTACCTCACTTCTTCCATCTTATCTGATTTTTCTCTGTACTTCGGGGTCCATTTCCACAAACTTTTCATCAACAACTTTTGAGACTACTACCGTATTACATACTACTATGGTAGATGACTTACAAAAATGGCCCTGTTTCCTAGGCTTAGAAGCTCTTTCAATGTGGCTTTGCCATTCATCTCATCAGAGAGTAGAGTCTATTTTCCCACCTCTTGCATGTGAACTACCTTTGGGACTTTCTTCAGCCAATGAAATGTAGCAGAGGTGACAGTGTGTCTTGCCTACTTGTACTACGTCACTTGGGACTCTGACTACCCTGTAGAACAAGGCCAGGCTAGATGACAGTCCACATGGAAGACAGTTGAAATGATCCAGATGATGGCTCACAAACACTCTGAAACAGAGCTACCTGACCTACAGGAGCTTGTGGAGATCGAGCTAAGAGCAGAAGAGCCACCCAACTGAACTCAGATGAAGGTGGCAACTCACAGAATTATATTATTATATTATATTATATATAATTATATGCTAAATATAATATAATATAATTATGTGCTAATGAATAGCTATTGCTTTAAGCTACTAAGTTTTAGGGCAGTTTGCTGGGCAGTATTATGGGGTAATAGGTATCGATACAACTACCTGTGAGCTATAATAGAGAGATGGAAACTGGTCATTTCTGCCCTTCAAGGACTTCTCTTCTTGGACAAGATTTTTTTAATTTGGGGCCCACAGAAGAATTTAGAGATCTTAACTTCTCTGAAATGATATGTGATATCTGGCATGGATCCTCAGGCATTTTTCTTTTGTGGGGAAAGTGCAGCTCATAGTTTTCATCAATTTCTCCAAGGAGATGGTCCCCTCCCAGAAGGTTACTACAGAGCAGTCATGGAAGATATTGACTCATTTATAAAAAATTATAATATAATGCATCAGATCCAATAATGGAAGCATGTGCCAGGCAGTATGGCAATAGAGAAGGAAACTTTTGAGTCTCCTGAGGAATTCAGAGGCTTTCTCAAAGAAATTAGTCTTCCCAAGTGCGAAAAGTAGCCCCACGGACAGAAAGAGACTTTCAGGCTGTGGAATGGCATATCCAAAAACATAGAAATTTTTTAAATGCTTGATTCATTTAAAGAAAAGCAAATAGGTGCCGCTAGAGGGTAAGGTATGGAAGATACAACTGGAGAACACTGAAGTCAAGATAGGAAGGGCTTGTATTCCAAGCTAGGAAATTTGAATGCTGTAACTGTAGGAATCTACCCCTACAGGTTTTGAGTAAGGAAAAAACATAGTAAGAACTGCATCTTGAAGAAGTCTCTGGTGGCAGAGAAAAGAATGGCTTCCCTGAAGAAAAAAACCAGTGCAAGCTGGTAATAATATAGGCAAGGAAATGATGGACACCTGAATTCAGGCAATGGCATGGGATGTAAAGGAGGGAAGTTAAAAGGTAAAATCCCCTAGAACGTACTGATTGATCAGGTATGCAGATGAGAAAACAATCCGGGATGACACTTCTTGATTGCACGAATGGGAATGGTGATAACATTCACTGAGGAGAGAATACCAAAGGAGTATACTGGAGAGAGAGATTTTAAATCCCATCTTGGACATGACAGATGTGTGTAGCAGGTTTACAGCTCATGAAAAAGGTGAAGGATGAAGGTTTGGGATTTATTAAAAGTAATTTCTGAGTTACAGAATCTGAGGAGTCGACCTTGGGGAAGTTGGAGAAAATTGAGCATGTTGGAGAAAATTGAGGGTGATCTATATTTTCCAACCATGAAAATATTGAGGTCCATCTTAGGAACGCAAACCTTGGTCAGAGGGTGCTTAAAGAATCACGGGCTCTTCCTCAGTACCTGCAACAAGAGTGGTGTCCTTCCCAGCCAAGTCCTGTGAGCCCAAGCTGGGGTCGAGTCAGTGGGAATGCAAATGCAGGTGAATCTCTGCTCCATGCCTTCGACATCCTATACACACTTCATGCAGACCAGCCTCATCATGATCAATGCTACTTGAACCAACACTTCCTCAGAGCAGGAAGGGTAACAGAGGAGAGACCAAAGATATCTCCAAAACTACCCAAGTGGGAACAGCTAGCACCAAATGACTATCAAGACATATCTGATTTGAAGTTCTAGGCATAAGTCCCGTGGGAATGGATAAGGTCAACCAGAAGACAGGGAGAAAAGCAGTTTTGGACTGAGCCAATAAATGAGTTTTGTTTGCCCTATACAATGTTTTTAAAAACAGTGTTATCTGATGACACTTAAAACTTTAAAAATATTATCCAAAAAAAAATCAATTTCCTGCTTCTTTTGAAATATTAGAAGACATTGCAACACTGGTCTCATGCTTCTACTTGGCAATAATTAGAGGGACCTGAGAAGCAATGGCTACCTTTACAATGACCATAAGTCCTTCCATTAGCTCCAACTTTCACTGGTTTCACTAATCTCATTTACCTGCATGCTCCCTGCAGGCATCTGAATGTGTGGCCTTTTGCGCAGAATCCGCAGAATCCGAGTAGAGGCCTACAAAATGGAACAGTTTGCCTCAGGCTGCAGCTGCTTATAACCCACTATCTCTTCCCCATTAAAAGTAAGTTCTTTGAGATCAGATGCTTATGCTTCGTTCTCCTTTTTATTCCCACAGCACTCTGCTGTGGGCAGGTAATAGGTATTCCCCTAAGCATTTTCTGAAGCTTTTCGTTTGTTGGTTTGGTGGTTTTTTTTGTTTGTTGGTTTTTTCCTTTTGGCTTAGGATAAGTAAGTGCCTGGATAGAACTGCACTTCTTAAAATCTGAATTTGATGTCAGTTTACCCAATGGCATGTTCATTGTTCATTCCCCCTATTCACTGTCATTACCTTAAATGTCTGCTCTGATCAGAGTTAAGAAAACAGTAACAGCTTAAGACATGTCTAACTCACTTAAAGTCAGAGGGTCTATGGAATCTTTATTACTTCTTGCTAGAGTAGCAAGAAATTGCACATACGGAGACAAATAATATAGGGAATTCTGTGTTATGTAAAAAAAAATTTAATGAAAGCTCAAAAAATACCATTCTTCACTTATAAAGAGAATAGGGAAGGACTATGGTCATGTGTTTATGACTGGAGCAGTGAGGGAGGGATAAAGAAGAGAAATTTCCATTCTCAAAGAGAAGAAAAAAAATTAAAAATAAAATAAAACAAAATACTGTCTCATGGTTAGAATCTGTTGCATCAGAATCTCACAAAGTTTCACTGGCTTTGGTAATATGTGTTTGTTGCATTTTGGAAATACAAAAAATTGTATGATCAGTCACAGAAATGCCAAAGCCACCTACTGAAACACTCTCAATCACTGCATTTTAATATTTCTCACCTTTTTTTTTTGCTAACCAAAGACAGCAAGAAATGAACTCATATTAGAAAGAGGATACAGCAAATCTGATATGAAAGTGAAGAGATCAATCAGAGCACTTACTGCCAAAAATTTCCTCCCACATTCATGGTTCCCCCATGAATTTATTTAAAAATAAATTTTATTTAATCACATTAGCTCATTAATCACATGAAGGCTCAGCTGTTGACCTTCCACCTTTCCCAATAAGGCTGAGAAAGTCAATAAATTGATAAATAAAATTCAAGTTGCTCTCAGAATTTAAAAACAACAACAACCTTCTTTAATGATTAAGAATAATGTACACTTGAAAGTTAAATCAGTTTCTCAAAAATTTCATTTAAAAAAATCAGGAATGTTAGCTGTACCAAACAAATGGGATTTTTTGCAATCTCTTTAAAAAGAGAGATTTTAATGAGCTTCCCTGTTCACCTTGATTAAATCAGAATTTAAGAGAAAGTAACCTACCAGAACTTCAGAAATGTGAAGTTCAAGTTCAGCTAATGAAAGGACAAAGACTTTAATTTTCGCTGAATGGTCCTCCCATTTCTGTGTCAGCTTCACACTCTATTAGATCCTCCGGAACAAAAGGCTCAGACCCTCCCACTGGGAATCTTTAGCTGGAGCCCTGGGCACTATTGTTGATTTTATCCTAAAGGGCTTGGGAACACATTTTATAAACATGAAAATAGAGAGCAAATAAGTGTGAGAAACATTCAGTGAAAGAAGGTCAATGGAAAGAGCTCACATGCTGTCAAGGCCCCACTGGATTTCTTTTCAAATGATGTAGGTAGATGCATTTCTGGTTGGT
Source organism: Neogale vison (assembly GCF_020171115.1). NCBI lineage: Eukaryota > Metazoa > Chordata > Mammalia > Carnivora > Mustelidae > Neogale > Neogale vison. Next base: position 148,091,998 of record NC_058101.1, on the reverse strand, counting down.
GTGTTTAGTGTGATAGAGGTTTGAAAATGATATTCATCTGTCTCTTCCTTTGCCTGTGAAAATAATCACAATTTCTCAGGGAAGAATCTCCTGCTGGGTTACCAACTGCTGGCCTCATCCTCTCATACAACCAAATACCTTATTTTTCAGCCTGAGATTCAAGGTTGCTTTCTTTGGACAAATCAACGTTGGCTACATGTACGGAAATTCTCCTTCCTAGGGTTACCCAATGCAAGTGAAACACTGGAATTCCATGACACCTACAAACCATTTCTCCCCTCCTGACTGGATTTGGCACAGAAGCATGGAATCGGAACTAGGAAGCCAGGGACCTACATGCAGGATGAATGCTATTGCATGCAGTCTTCGATGTTGTTGTTTTCCTTTTAAAAATTAAATAACACCAAGATGAATTTTGCACATGTTAAAATACAAAAGAGAGGACATGATTTCCTGACCTTCCAATATATGTTGAAACCCATTTTTAACTGGAACAACCTGAACACGTATTATACTCACAAATACCATCTGAATGAACTGTTGCTTCTGGGACTCTGAAAGACACTCCATCTACTGATAGAGAGCTGCCAGAAATGGATTTAAAAACCCAAAAGCTCCCTCAGTTTAAGTTTAAAAAAAAAAAAAAAGTTCCCTACAAATCCTATCCCTAAATCCAAAGATGAAAATCATCCAGCTTTAGTATAAAGACCTTTCCAACTAACCATATGAATAATTCAGCCTAAGAAAGACACTATTATCCAGCATGGAATCTCTAATATGCAACAGAAAGTTTTCTCAGGCTCTCAGAGGAGTTCCAAGATTGTGTTTTCATGACAAATGATGGTTATGACTAACTAAAATTCTACCACAAAATTTAAAGTTGACAGTAGGCTAGAAATCTGTTCAGTCAGCAAGCATTCAGTAACCATGAGCCAGCTGGAAAAGACACACCCAATAAAAGTCTATATCTGCTCCGTCATCTCTTCAGGACATATTTATTAAGGGCCTACCACATACTCAGCACTGTGCTGGGAGCTGGGGTGTGAGCAAGATAGACACAGTGTTCTTCTCACGTAGAGTAAAAATGGTCTCACTCTAATACAGGGCTTGCCAAACTACCAATGGTGGTGACATTTCAGACTGATGAAGGTGTTATTATCATTGGTGCCAGAGTGGGAGAACTCTTGTCCCAGCCCTCTCAAAGGCCAAACTTCTGATGGGGTTGCAAAGAATAAAACACTTCTCTGAGTAAAAAACAAAGTTACATAGAGTTTCGCTATAAACTGAATGTTTGTGTCCCCCAAAATTCATACGTTGAAACCCTATCTCCCAGTGTGGTGGTATTAGGAGGTGGGGCCTTTGGGGGATGATGAGGGTTAGATGAGGTCATGAGGGTTGAGTCCCCATGAATGGGAGTAGTACTCTTTTAGGAGTCACAAGAGCTTCCATTCTCTGCTCTCTACCACGCTCATGGGCGAGAAGTCAGCAGTCTGCAACCCAAAAGAGGGTTCTCATCAGAACCGCCCATTCTGCCACCCAGTCTGTGGTATTTTTGTTCCAGAAATCCAAACAAACTAAAATTTATTGTGAACTTTTTGTTTTGTTTTCTTTTTTATCACCGTTGTTGTTGTGTCCTCTGTATCCTCTCTCTGTAGGTCCAGTGGTGAGTGCAGTGGAGTGGGATTAAATATACTAACCACAGAGCACTAGCTCTCATGTAGATCCTCTGGGACTGAGCTGATCCACACAGACGCCACTGTTGTCATCACTAGCATCATCATCACCATCATCAGAGTCATCGAGGCCTGCCGTGCCTACCCTACCAATTCTATGTATTATATCCATAAAATGAGTGTTAGTGGTACCCAAATGGCACAAGGGACTTGGTCAGAGAACATATCTCAATATATATCTGCATATATTGAATAACTAATGGATTAGGTATTTTAGAAATTGCACCCAGGCTGGCAAATGCAGATGGGCTAGAGCTGTATGAAAGTGCAATAAAAATCTAATAAAACATGTGAGCAAACTCACACATCGGCGGACAGATGGGAGGCATTATGTAATGCAGGTCATTGCCACAGCAACCTCTAAACCACCCCACCCTCCGGCCCCTCTCCCCCACCTCCCCACCCCACTCCCACCCCTTGCTACTGCTGCTGGGCCAAGGTTGAGTGTAAAGGGCCTCTGTGAGTTTTCCTTCTCTGTCCACATTCAGAGAAATAATTTTTAACCTCTCTAAAATGAGTTATTAAAAGAGAAAGTCTTTGACCCATACCCATGAAAATGATGCTCAAAATACCTCAAATATTTGACCTGGGACCCAAGGTCTCACTGTTTATATTTGTTTGTTTTTTGAAAACATAACATTTCCATGAACACACTTTGCTATTTGCCAGAAGTTTTTCTCTCTGACAAATGTACTAGATGTTAATGTTTGAGGTGGGCTCCTCAATGTAGCTTTGGGGAATAATTTCAGAAGTAGTCAAATAATCAACAATACAAACCACAAAACAGGATGAGGGATAGGCTTGGAATTTCTAAAAGGCTATATTCACCAGATTATGTGAATATTATGAAATTAATACTCAGAAATCCTCATTTGAAAGAGAATTTAATATATGTTTGGGTGTGTAAAAATTTTATTGAATTCCAGAATAATTAGAATTTCCTCTTTCCATCTACTGACTAATCTTCAACTTGATATTCTAGAATGGCTTTCTTCCATGAATGGAAATTATATCTTCTCCAGTGTTATATATTTAAGATGCATAAATCTGCAAAGTGGGGGTTAAGAAGAAGAAGTGAATCTACTTCATATTACCTCAGTGAAGAGCTATCAAAGAGAACTTAGAGAAGTCTAGAAATGGAACATTACCTGCTTTTGGATCAGCTCTACCTGGATTCAGTTCTATCACTTTTTTGGTCATGCGACCTAAGACACATTCTTTAATCTTTATTACTCAATTTCTTCATCTATAAAATGAAGATAATAGTAATTCCTATCTCTTAAAATAGTTGTGTTTTAAATGAATTACTGTACACATAAAGGACTTAAAATTGTGCCAAGCACATACTAAGTATTCTATAAATGTTAGTAATGATTATTGCTGTTGTATTTTAGACGATGGTGTAAAAAACAAAAATTCAACTAAAAAATCAATTATCAGAATTCTGAGTCCAAGCAGCAATGCCTGTGAAACTCAGTGACCTCAAAGTGCTTAGTAAAAGTGCCCTGAGTCAGTTCTTAAAAATTTTCATTAGAAGCTGGATCACTTATCACATATTTATTGTTCGCTCTCTTAGCCTCTTTTGGCCTCTCAGTGCCAAAAATCTGCCAAGATGAGGACTAGCACTGAAAAAAGGTATGTGCCTAGACTTCCAGTATGAAATGCTGACAAGAACTGCAAAGTGGAGCATGACTGTCAAATGCATAGGGCTGAGAGATGATTTTCCCCAGATCAGGTCCCATAGAATTTCATAGATGAAATTAGAACTTTGTATTATAATTCATAGAATATTTTATTATAAAACCTTTTTTCTGTAGGGAATATTAAAATGAATCCTGGCATACTCATCTGACTGACCCTAAAAACAATAAAGCATTCCCGGTACACTCAGGGCATGTTCAGCAACTACTGTGCAGAAGGCACTGTACTTCTTAAAATGGAATGTGAATGATTCCCATGGAGGTTAGCACATTGTATTCTAGGAGAAGTGTGTCCCTGGGTTTGAGCTATGCAGCAACAAACCTGGACACAATCCCTCAACTCCAGTCACTGCCACTTCCATGGCAATTCAGGAGACACCATCCTCCATATGGTGTTGATTATTCCTACTTTGATACTTTTATTACATATGTATCTATTTGTATCGATTTCCTCTGCTTTGGGCTTTATATGAACAGCATCACTCTTATGAATCATTCTGTAATTTGCTTTTTATAAAGTCAATCTATTATATTTGGAAGAGATAATCCTATTGACCTGTGTAGTTCTGGTCATGCATTTCAAATGTCAAATAGCATTTCATTATGTGAATCAGCAGTTTAATTATTTATTGATTCTCTTTTTGCTGAACAGTGAGGGTTTTTTTTTCTTTCTATTCTTTTTTTTGGACAAGAACATTGTAAGTATTCAATAAATGTTAGCTATTATTACACGTCTTGTTTTGCATTCAATACATTGGTGAGCAATATCTATACCATGGTCCTTCTTGGGTATCCTTCTGTAAATTGGGGTCTAAAAAGCTAAAAAATACATTTATCAGTCCCCCTTTCAGCAAGAGATTTAGGTTTGGCTAATCCAAGGCAATCATGAAAGGTTTTCAGCATGTAAGTAAGATAGACACTAAATGCCTGCCATTTCTGCTGCTCCTGCTGATTTGCATGGCCATAGAGGTACCCGATTTTTCTACAGAGATGGCAGGGGTCCTAGTGTGCAGTCATCTTGTGAGGTTTGAGGGGCATAGTGTATCCATTCTGTCAGTGTGAATCGTTGCAGACTTGCTGTGGCCTTGGAACTGGCAGCAAGTGATTCCTGATGACATGATAGTTTCCTGTTTGTGGTAGCTTCCTGCTCAGGGTAGTGGGTGGTTTGGTTCAATGGCTGGCAACTTTCTCATCATAAAAGAGCTGGCCTCAGCAGTCAATTTTGTAGTGTGACTTTGGATGTCATACCTGAAAGCTCAACCAAGAGTCTATTTTTTCATATGACTCACGATTTCATTGAATCCCTATCATTAGAGATGGATTTACTGTGAAGTTTAAGCTTCGGAGATCTTCATTGCATGGGGCCCATGGCTGGTATGTGCTTTTATAAAAATTGCAGGAGTAAGATACTTCAACTACTCTAAATTAAAGTTATTATCTCTTCCCACTCAAACTTGTGTCTAAGGTTGATGGAGTAGCCTTAGGCATTTTGGGGATCCAATTAAGGACATGTTGAAGTGGGTATATACTTAAAATGGGTTAAAAGACATACTTTTGTGACAGGAGGGGAGAGATCTGGAGATCATACTGCAGTCAGAAAGTATCCTACATGTTACCACCATAACAGTGAGTAGTGGAGGAGGAACAAAGTTTAAAGTTGACAGAGCCAGGAAATAATTTGTAGAAAACTTCCAAATTTTATAGTTTATATAAGAAAGATATTTGACAAGGGTTTTCCAGATTTTGACAATATCCTAAAGAACATACATGGCATTATCAATAATGAGTTGTAAAAATGAAAGAAATTTTCTAAACTATAGATAATAAAGTAAAATTACAATTTACAGCAAAGGAAAGGAAAGACAAAATTGTCTTTTTATTCTCTCTATAAAAGTGATACTATAAAATTATCATCAAGTAAAGAGGCAATCAAAGAGTATATAAGGCAAAAAATGTAGAAAAATATTGTAAAGCTATATTAAGTATTTGATAAAAATATTATTTTACTTTCTGGATTTTGTGAATTTTTTGGTAAATGTCAGCTTTTTAGAATTCATCATTTCTTTTATTTTATTCTTTTAGTGGCAATTTCTTTTCTAATTATGAATAAATTAAGAATTTCATACCTAATTTTGTATTTGTGGTGCTATATATTTTTTTATTTTCCTAAAGAAGCTGCCAAATTCTGTATTAAATTTGTGTCCCCAAAGAACTAGATCCTTCCCTGTCAGTCACACATCACTTACTTAAACTAGCTAAAGCAGATTCTGTTCCCTGCAATGGAATTCTAAAACATTTGGGTCATTAGTATCAGGTATGGTTGCATGCAACTGAATTTCAAAGAAATGGACAGCTGGAAATGGTTATCTCACCTTAGTGGGTTTGAAAGCTATGATAACTGCAATAGCAACAGTTGACGGATTATGTTTGCCAAGAATGAAATACCTATCAAATGGAAGGCTTGGGAGAACAACTGGCCGCTACAAACCCCTTCTGGTGAGAATGAGGAATAGGAGAAATGTAGGGTGTGCCGCCGAATTCTAACTGCACTAGGGAGTTAATGAGGAGAGGAGGTACAGGAGAAACAGGACAAGCTCCAAATTTTAAATTCTAAATTCAGTGCATAGAGAATCGGAACCTCTTATAAGTGCCCTAAATAAATGGTCCTCAAACTATGCCATGGATAAACATCCCCCGAAAGGCTTATTGAAGTATAGACTGCTGGATCCCAAATCCCTAGAGTTTCTGATTCAGTAGATCTAAAGTAGAGCCTGAGAACTCGAATTTTTGACAAGTTTCAAAGTGATGATAATACTGTTGGCCCAGGAACCACTGAGAACCACTGCTGTGAATGAATGCCTTACCTTTCGTACCTGTGGGACAGATACAACTAAAAATCAGATGCAGCAGGTTGCCAAAATACAACTTAGATTAAATTCATCCTCACGTGGCCTCTTATATAAAAACACATTAGTTAGAAGAGAGTGGGACCCTATGAATTGCAATGGGACATTTGAATGGATTTAGATGTCTGAGAATCTGAATAGACAAGTCCCGCTGAGCTCTCCAGTCTAGCAAATGTCACCCTCCCACCTCTGTCAGAGAAATCTGTCATGTTTAAAGACCCAATCCGACTGCACCTGCAGTAATTACCTTGCAAGAAATGCCAATTCTTCTTTTGGGTCACTCTTTTAGTCCTCATTCACTCTAGTCAAGGAGTCAGATCCCATGTAAGTACAAAGTTTGATTAAGGAGGAGAAAGCTTAGATAACATAATAGTGCTAAGCTTTTGCTAAATTGGAGATTTGTTGGAATAAATTCTGAGAATGATTGTTCAGGCTAAATTTATCAACATGGTTGCATGTACTAGAAATTCTGAATTCAGTATTCTAGTTTGCAGAGTTGGAAGTAAAGTGTTTGCTCAATTAGATACCTGAACCTGAACTCAATGGTAGCCTACACTAAATAAAGTTAGTCACTAAGAATTCCCTGATAGAAGGCAGAGACTTTGGGAGAAAGGAATGTTGGGGAAAATTTAACATGCGTAACTCTCTTACCCACCCATTAGCTGTGAGCCCTGAAGGGGTTCAGAGGACCCTCTCTTTATCAAAACATTGAAAACTGCTGTGGTGTCATTCTTTTGCAGGCTACAGGTCAAGATAGCAAATGTTTTCATCTGAGTTTAATAAGAATGAAATAGAAATAAAAATAGAATCCTGAGGGACGCCTGGGTGGCTCAGTTGGTTAAGCAGCTGCCTTCGGCTCAGGTCATGGTCCCAGGGTCCTGGGATGGAGTCCCACATCGGGCTTCTTGCTCAGCAGGGAGCCTGCTTCCCCCTCTGCCTCTGCCTGCCTCTCTGTCTGCCTGTGCTCGCTCTCTCTCCCTCTCTCTCTCTGATAAATAAAATCTTTAAAAAAAATGTTAAAAAAAATAGAATCCTGAGTTTAATAAGGATGAGGCTATTTCAGAGCAGCAGAAAACATGTGGCAGTAAATAATGATCTGAGATCAAAGAAATAGACCTATTGAATAGTAGCATGGTTCCAGGCGCCTGGGGGGCTCAGTGGGTTAAAGCCTCTGCCTGTCATGATCTCAGGGTCCAGGGATCGAGTCCCACGTTGGGCTCTCTGCTCAGCAGGGAGCCTGCTTCCTCCTCTCTCTCTGCCTGCCTCTCTGCCTACTTGTGATCTTTCTCTGTATGTGGAATAAATAAATAAAATATTTAAAAAAAGAAAAAAAGCAAGCAAGCAAGCAAGCAAGCAAGCAAGCACGGCTCCAGGAATAATCAGAATGGCTTGATCTATTCTATATATCTCCCACCAAAACCAAAAAACTTCTTCAGCTGATAAATGGAGAATTGACTTGAAAGAAAATGACAGACAATCAAAGTCGCTCACCCAATTCCCAGGTCAGAGCACCAGAGTCCCACAACTTAAGAAGAAGCCAGGAATACCTGAGGAAGAAAGCCAAGACACTGCTGCAAGTCAATACTATTACTATTCCACCTAGCCGTCCTGTTGACATTTAACAATGTAACTGTACCCTGAAAAAAGGGAACTACCCATATCTATACTTAAAGAATTATCAAATGCTGGCTCTGAGTAAATGCCAATTCCTGGCCACTGTGGCCAACTGTTAAGAAGAGTGATTTATTGGTGTCAAGTGATAAATGGAATTTTGATCCAAGTCCATCTCACAAGGGGCCCAGCATGTTCTTGAAGACATTCTGTAGTTATTTTCCTATTCCTGTATGAAGGCTTGAAAAAAATGACAACAAGAGACACCTGGTTGGCTCAGTCAGAAGAGCAAATGACTTTCAATCTCAGGGTTTTGAGTTTGAGCCCCACATTGGGTATATAGAGTACTTAAATAAAACTTAAAAAAAGAAAAAAATGACAACTAGAAGAATTCTCACAATAGCTTCTTGACCTATGGACTGCTTGCTATTATATATGCAGGAAAACCAAGAGTAAGCTTCTGGAATTACCACCCCTTACCACAATAGAAAACAAAAGGTAATACCAAATCTCTAGGAGGAATCACAGGGATTAGTGTTACCATCAAATATTTGAAAGATATAAAGATGATGATTCTTATCACATCCCCCTTTACCTCTCTTATTTAGATTGTGCAGTAGACATTCTTGGAGAACAATAGAGGATTATCCCAAACTGGCTTAGTCAGTTTGGGCTGCTATAACAAAATACCATAGCCTGGGTGGCTTAACAACATTTATTTCTCACAGTTCTGGAGGCTGGGAATTCCAAAATCAAGGTGACCATGGATTCAGGGTCTAGTGAGAGCCCTTTTCCTGGTTTATAGAGGGCTGCCTTCTTGCTGGATCCTCACATTAGGGGAGATACCTGTAGTCTCTTAGGGCATTAATCCCATAATGGGGCTTCACCCCCATGACCTCCTCTGAACCTAACTGACTCTCAAAAGCCCCATTTCCTAATAAGATTACATGGGGGTTATTGTTTCATTATATGAATTTGGGGGGGATAAAACCATTCAGTCCATAAAGGCAAGCCTAATTTGGGAATGACTCTGTTAAGCACTTGATCAGCAGCTATAGATCTAGCAACTCTCCATGTCTATCTCAGTAAGCAGAAAACAACAGAAGCCCTTCAGGTGCACATGGATAGCATGTGCCATTACCATCTTGCCTCAAGGCTAATTAACTCTCTAGCTCTAGTCAGAGTCCGTTTTCATCCTATTTTCCCCAGGAGGTCACACTGGTGATTACATTGATGACATCGGACTGATAGGACCTGGTGAGCAAGAAGTGGCAGTCACCCTGAATTTCTTGAGAGAGATGTATGCCAGAAAAAAAGATTTATGTAGAAGATAAACCTCATAAAGATTCAAAGTCCTGACAACTTAGTTCATATGTCACTGGATCAAGATAGAATTATAAGCTGATATAAAGAAGGAATGAACAACTCCCAGAATTACATGCAAGGACTGATGGGACTTTAGTTTTCCCCTATTAGGGTGGAGATGAGCAAGATCTTATTTGTATGAGTGACAGAAAAAATAAGTTAAGTTTTTGTCTTGCTGTCGTTTGAAAATCTAAGTCAGGGAAGAAGGGCATGTTGGTGTGTTAAATAACCACAGAGGTACAAGGCAGTATATTGCAGATTGAGATTCACACATGCAGACCCCAGACAGATAAAAACAATCCCCCTTTACTTTTACAACTAGGTTCTGGAAGCAATTTAGAGTCTACCAATCAGATAAACTCTGAATTTGGGAGGTAGAAGCAAGGCAGAGCCCGCATTTCTGCTGCTTCTGGGCTCCTACTGGCAAGTGTGATCATGGACTGTGTGTTGGCCAAGTCCCAGTGGCCAGTCATGAGCTTTGTAGGTGTCAAGAGCTAGAGAAAGTTATCTGTTTTGGTGATGTGATCATTGCAGGCATGGCATTGATCTGGATCCAGCAGTAACAGTAGCAGCTTTCTGATCATGGTAGTTTCCTGACTATGACAGTTACCTGCTGTGACAACTAATTGAACCTGGCAGCAGCAATCTGGTTCTGGAACCAGCAGTTTCCTGATCACAGAGGAGCAGTAGCTCCTTTGTTGACCCAGTTCTGTGATCTTGGGGAGTCATTCCTAGAAGTACAACCTATAATTTTCAGCCCTCTCAACAATTCTAAAGCCATTGAATTACTTCGAATAAATGTCTTCCTGCCTAATGAGCTAGAACAGATTCTGCTCCTCAAAGATGAACATTGATTGATACAGAGTGCATGTATGAAAGTTTCTCCAGGGCATACACTCCAGGAGTGTAATTGTTGGGTCATGGTATAAACATTTTTAGCTTTACTAGATACTGTCAAAATTTTCTACAAACTGCTGTGCCAATTTATATACCCGTAAGAAAATTCCACCAAAATTTGCTATTGTAAAATTTTTAATTTTTGTTAAATGTATGGATACAAAAAGGGCTCTCATTTTAATTTGCAAATCCCCAATTAATGATTTTTCATATGTTAATTGGTGATTCAGTTTTCTTTCTTAGTGAATTGCCTGGTAACATGATTTGTTCATTTTTCTGTTGAATTCCTTATCAACATTGATTTATGAATTCTTTATATGCTATGTACACTATATCTTTGCAGTTGCAAATATCTTCTATCTCGTAGCATGCCTTTTCATTTTATTAAGGTTATTTTTGTTATACAAAAAATTGTTACACTAACGTAGTTAAATACATTAAGTTTTTGTTTCATTGTCCATGGTTTTTGTGTCTTAGGTAAGAAATCTGTTCTTACATGTCATAAAGATATTTTCCTATGTCTTCTTTTAAAATTTTTGAACTTTTTCATTTTTACCTCTATAATAAATCTGGAATTTATCTTTGTAGGTATATGAGATCACAAGGTGATTTTATGTTTTTTATATGGATAGGCAATTCTTTCAGAACTATTAAGTAATTAGTCCTTATCCCACTAATTCTAATGTTACCTCTTTCCTATTCCAGGCTTCTTCATATGCACACATCTTTTTCTGGGTCTTCTAGTCAGTTTCACTGCTTATTTTTTTAAGCTTGCAGCAATACCACAGACTTAATTTTTATAAGTCTTGACATCTGGTAGTGTAAGTCTCACAGCATTTTTGTTTAAAACTGTTATGGCTATTCTGGGAAGGCAAAGGCTATATTTGTGGACTATAAGAAATGAAGTTAGCCAATACAGATAGATTAGGGTGTATCATGTGGCTCACACTTTTAAACAGATAAAACACTGCATTCTGGACACTATCAATATGTTTTCCCTTAACTGAATTTATTATCCTAAGTTTTTGACCTTCAACTGCAATAATCTTCTGTTCATGCTGGCTAACAAGCAGTAATTACACATAATTCATCAAGTAGATCAGTGGATCCTAAAACCCACTTTTTAAACTTGTGATTTAATGACCATACTATTCAGTCACAAAGAAGAAATTGTATTACAATATGATCTTTTCAATCTGTTTATCTCTGGGCCTACTACTTTCCATCAACACTAAAAAGAAGTGGATGCATATGTATTTGTGCATATCCAGTTCATCTTTCAATCTACCCTAGCCCCAAGCAACCTATTTTGAAAGTCTGATTTCATTTGAATTTAAGCTTTATACAAAGCTCTCCATAGAGCTAACTCATTTAATTCTCACAACATGCATATGAAATAGTGTGTAATAAGAAATATAGATTTGGATTCTAGGGAAGGAAGATGTCAATGGAGCAGGAGGACCCTAAATACCCCAGAAATTGATCTGAAGACTGGAAGAACAAACTCCACAACTAAAGGTAGAGAGCAAGTCACATCAAAAAAGGTAGGAAGTGTGGAGATGAGATGTGGAGAAACAGATATGGTCATTGCAGTGGGGAGGGAGTTATGGTCACAGAGAAGGGTGCGAGACAGGCTGGCACATGTCAGACAGACTGACACAAGAAAATGAATGCCCATAGCAATTGGCTTGGAAAGTGAGAGGGCCTGGATTTCCTGAGTTCTTGCAACCAAAGGGCCTTAAAGTCTGGAGCTTTAAAGGTCACCATGCTTGGCTCTCGGGGAGCTCAGAGGGTATGAAGGTTATTCTTGGAGAAAACACAGAGCAACATCCAATGGACATACAGCATGGAAACAGTGATCTGAGGAGTGCCTGGGGCACACAGTGGGAGGTTATTTGTTCTTCTTGGGCCATGCCCCAGAGACACAATGTTCACAGAGAGACCATTCCAGGAATAAAGGAACTGGCTGATGCGATTTCCCTCCCCTGCCCATTGGCATAAATACAGAGCCACCTACAGAAACCAGCACAACTGCTACCTAACTTGCTTACACCAAGCCCTGCCCCCTATACTTCGGTGGAACTTCCCTTCCCAGTTATACCTGCTTCAGTCCCAGCTTGGTGGGCCCCTTCCTCAGAAGACCAGCCCAAACTCCTGCCAACAACATGTCTCCCAACCAGGAAGTTTTGCAAAGGCTTGGTTCTGGTGTAGTGGCAATAGGTCTCATTTCATGAGCGGACCAGACCACACTTAGTTAAAATTAGCCACACTGAAGATAGGGACCAAACATTGCCCACAACAGGCAAAAAGGGCCTCTGCAGACCGCTGGCATAAAGAATAAAGAGACCAAGATGCAACAGCAGAGTTCACATAGCACACGAGGGAGACACTCTTAGAAGCAGCAGGCCCTGGGGAACAGGAGACACTACAGTGCAGAGCACTACAGAACCTCTTCTTTATAAAACCATTACTCTTAAGAACAGGAGACATGGCTGAATTTCCTAACAAAGAGAAAGAAGATAGAAATGTAGACAAAATGAGAAGGCAGAGGAATTTGTCCCAAATGAAAGAACAGGACAAGATCACAGCAAGAGATCTACATGAAATAGATATAAGTAGCATGCTTTGTGGAGATTTTAAAGCAATGATCATAAGGATACTCACTGAACTGGAGAATAGAGTGAAGGGCATCAGTGAGATCATTAACACAGAGACAAGAAATAACATAGCAAATACAAAGGGACTAATAAATGAAATGAGAAACATGCTTGAACAAATGAATGGCAGGCTGGAAAAAGAGAACAAATCAGTGACCGAAGCAGAGTAATGGAAAGTAATCAAGCTGAACAAAAGAGAGAAAAAAGAATTATGCAAAATAAAAATAGACTTAGGGAACTCAGTGACACCATCAAACAGAATAACATTTGTATTACAGGAGATCCAGAGGAAGAAAAAAGAAAAAGGGGGAAAGAGAATTTATTTGAAAAAATAATAGCTGAAAACTTCCTGAATCTGGGGAAGCAAAAAGATATCCAGATCCAGGAGGCACAGAGAACCCCCAGCAAAATCAACAAACACAGAACCACACCAAGACATATTTGTAATTAAAATGGCAAAATATAGTAATAAAAAATACTAAAAGAATAAAGACAAAAGCAGACAGTTACATATAAAGGAAACCCCATAAGGCTATCAGCAGATTTTTCAGCAGAAACTTTCTAAGCCAGAATGAAGTGGCATGATCTATTCAAAGTGCTGACAGGGAAAAATATGCATTCAAGAGTACTCTATCCAGCATGGCTATTATTCAGAATAGAAGGAGTGATAAAGAGATTCCCAGATGAACAAAAACTAAAGTAGCTTATGACCACGAAACCAGTTCTACAAGAAATATTAAAAGGGACTCTTTGAGTGGAAAGGAAGGGCCAGAAACAACAGCATGAAGATAGGAAACACAAAAACAGTAAAAATTCATATTTCTGTAAAAAAATCAGTAAAGGAATTCATAAGATAAAAGGATATAAAATATGACAACTTATACCTAAAACATGGGAAGGGGAGGAGTAAAGAATGGGTTCAAACTTAAACAATTATCAACTTCATATAGACTGCTATGGGCAGAAGATGTTATATACTACTGTAATGGTATCCACAAATTGAAAACCACTAATAAATATGCAAAGAATAAAAAGAAAGAAGTCAAAATATATCACTAAAGAAAACCAGCAAGTTATGAGAGAAAGACAAGAGAGTATCAGAAAAAGTCTTCAGAAACAACCACAAAACAAGGACTAAAATGTCAATAAATACATATTAATAATTACTTTGAATGTAAATGGACTAAACACTCCAATCAAAAGACATAAAGTGACAGAATAGATTAAAAAAATCAGACCCATCTATATGCTGCCTCAAGAGACCATTTTTAGGCCTAAAGATGCCTGCAGATGGAAAGTGAGAGGACCGAGAAACATTTATCATGCAAATGGATGTCAAAAGAAAGCCAGAGCAGCAATATTTATGTGGACAAAATAGACTTTAAAACAAAGATTGTAACAAGAGACAAAATACACTAGGTAATAATAAAGGGGACAATCTAATGAGAAGATATAACAACTGTAAATATTTATGCTTCCAACATGGGAGCACCAAAATACATAACACAGTTAATAACAAACATAAAGGAACTAATTGATAATAATACAATAGTAGTAGGGGACTTAAACACTCCACTTACATCAATGGACAGATCATCTAAACAGAAAATCAACAAGGAAACAATGGCTTTGAATGACACACTGGACCAGATGTATTTAATAGATATATAGATATATTCAGAACATTCCATTTTAAAACAGCAGAAATAACATTCTTTTCAAGTGCACATGGAACAATCTCCAGAATAGATCACAAATTAGGCCACAAAACAGGACTCAATAAATTTGAAAAGATCAAAGTCTTATTACATATCTTTTTTTTTAACCCCAATGCTATGACACTAGAGGTCAAGCACAAGAAAAAATCTGCAAAGACCATAAATTCACACAAGTTAAATAACATGTTACTAAACAATGAATGGTTCAACCAGGAAATAAAAAAGGAACTAAAAAGTACATGGAAAAAAATAAAAATAAAAACATATGGTTCAAAAGCTTTAGAAGCAGCAAAAACAGTACTAAGAGGGAAATCGATAGAAATACAGGCCTATCTCAAGAAGCAAGAAAAAAATCTCGAATAGAAAATCTATCCACACACCTAGAGGAGCCAGAAAAAGAACAACAAACAAAAGCTAAAACCAGCAGAAGGAAGGAAATATTAAAGATTAGGACAGAAATAAATGATATAGAAACAAAACAAAACAAAACAAAAAACCAAAAAACCATAGAACAGATCAATGAAACCAGGAGCTGGTTCTTTGGGGAAAAACAACAAAATTGACTAACTTCTAATCAGAGAAAGGACCCAAGTAAATAAAAATCACAAGTGAGAGAGGAGAAATAACAGCCAACACGACAGAAATACAAACAATATTAAGAGAATATAATGAAAAACTACATAGAGCAAATTGGACAACTTAGAAGAAAGGTATAAATTCCTAGAAACGTATAAACTATCAAAATTGAAACAGGAAGAAAAAGAAAATTTGAACAGACTGATAACCAGAAAAGAAATTGAATCAGTAATCAAAAAGTTCTCAACAAACAGAAGTCCAGGACCAGTTGGCTTCACAGGTGAATTCTGCCAAATATTTATTTAGTTATTTATTTATTTATAGAGGGAGGGAGAAAGAGAGAGGAGGGCAGAAGGAGAGCAGGGGAGAGAGAGAGAATCTTAAGTAGGCTCCATGCCCAATGTGAAGTCCTACTCAGGGCTCAATCTCACAAGCCTGAGATCATGATCTAAGCCAAAATCAAGAGTCGGACACTCAAATGACTGAGCTACCCAGGCACCCCTCTACCAAACATTTAAAGAAGACTTAATACCTATTCTTCTCCCACTATTCCAAAACATCGAAAAGGAAGGAAAATTTCCAAATTCATTTTACCAGGTAAGCATTACCCTGATAAAAAAAACAAAATACAGACACCACAAGAAAAACAACAACAACAAAAAAACTACAGGCCAATATGTCTGATGAACATAGATGCAAAAATCTTCAACAAAATACTAGCAAACTGAATCAAATGATGAATTTTTAAAAATCACTCACCACAATCATGTGGAATTTATTCCTGGGTTGCAAGGGTGGTTCAATATTTGCAAATCAATCAATATGATATATCACATCAGTAAGAGAAAGTATAAGAACCATATGATCATTTCAATAGATACAGAAAAAGCATTTGACGAAGTATAGCATCCATTCATGATTTAAAAAAAAACTTTCAACAAAGTAGTTTAGAGGGAACATACCTCAACATGATAAAGATCATATATGAAAAACCCACAGCTAACATCTTCCTCAGTGGGGAAAAACTGAGAGCTCTTCCTCTACAGTCAGGAAAAAGAGAAGGATGTCCACTTTTACCACTTACTCAACATAGTACTGGAAGTCCCAGCCACACCAATTAGACAACAAAAAGAAGTAAAAGGCATCCAAATTGATAAGGAAGAAGTAAAATTTTCACTATTTGCAGATGACATTATACTCTATATAGAAAGACCTAAAGACTCCACCAAAAAATTACTATAACTCAGATACCTGGGAATAAACCTAACCAAAGAGATGAAGTTCTGTACTTGAGGAACTACAGAACACTCATGAAAGAAATTGAAGAAGATACAAAAAGATGGGAGAGCATTCCATGCTCATGGATCAGAAGAATAAACATTGTTAAAATGTCTATACTGCCTAGAGCAATCTAAACTTTCAATGCCATCCTGATCAAAATTCCATTGGCATTTTTCAAAGAGCTGGGAAAAACAATCCTAAAATTTGTATGGAACCAGAAGAGACCCCGAAATGCTAAGGAGATGTTGAAAAGATAAACTGGGGGCATCATGTTGCCTGATTTCAAGCTTTACTACAATGCTGTGATCACCAAGACAGCATGGTACTGGCACAAAAACAGATACACAGACCAGTGGAACAGAGTAGAAAACCCAGATATAGATCCTCAACTTTATGGTCAAATAATCTTCAACAAAGCAGGAAAAAATATAGTGGAAAAAAGACATTCTCTTCAATAAATGCTGCAGGGAAAATTGGACAGCTATGTGTAGAAGAATGAAATTCGACCATTCTCTTACACCATACACAAAGATAAACTTGAAATGGATAAAAGACCTAAATGTGGGACGCCTGGGTGGCTCAGTTGGTTGGACGACTGCCTTCGGCTCAGGTCATGATCCTGGAGTCCCGGGATCGAGTCCCGCTTCGGGCTCCCAGCTCCACAGGGAGTCTGCTTCTCCCTCTGACCTTCTCCTCGCTCATGCTCTCTCTCACTGTCTCTCCCAAATAAATAAATAAAATCTTTAAAAAAAAAAAAAAGACCTAAATGTGAGGCAGGAATCTATCAAAATCCTAGAGAAAAACACAGGCAGCAACCTCTTCGACATTGGCCACAACAACTTCTTTCAAGACATGTCTCCAAAGGCAAAAGGAACAAAAGCAGAAATGAACTTTTGGGACTTCACCACGATCAAAAGCTTCCGCATAGCAAAGGAAACAGTCAACAAAACAAACAGGCAACCCACAGAATAGGAGAAGATATTCACAAATGACACTACAGACAAATGGCTGATATCTGAGATCTATGAAGAACTCCTCAAACTCACACAAAACAAATAATCATGTCAAAAAATGGGCAGAAGACATGAGCAGACACTTCTCCAAAGAAGACATACAAATGGCTAACAGACATGTGAAAAAATGTTCATCACCATTAGCCATCAGGGAAATTCAAATCAAAACCACATTGAGATTATCATCTTATATCAGTTAGAAAGGCCAAAATTAACAATTCAGTAAACAACATGTGTTGGAGAGGATGTGGAGAAAGGGGAACCCTCTTACACTGTTGGTGGGAATGCAAGTTGGTATAGCCACTTTGGAGAACAGTGTGGAGATTCCTCAAAAAAATTAAAAAATAGAGCTACCCTATGAACCTGCAATTTTACTACTGGATACTTACCCCTAAGATACAGACATAGTGAAAAGAAGGCCACCTTACCCCAATGTTCATAGCAGCAATGGCCACAGTCACTAAACTGTGGAAAGAACCGAGATGCCCTTCAATGGACAAATGGATAAAGAAGATATGGCGCATTTACACAATGGAGTATTATGCCTCCATCAGAAAGGATGAATACCCAACTTCTATATCGACATGGACGGGACTGGAAGAGATTATGCTGAGTGAAATAAGTCAAGCAGAGAAAGAAATAACATGAAGGACATGGGAGATGGAGTGGAGAAGTGAGTTGGGGGAAATCGAAGGGGGAGACAAACCCCCTGAGACTCTGAGAAACAAACTGAGGGTTTTTGAGGGGATGAGGGTGGGGGGTTGGGTGAGCCTGGTGTTAGGTATTTTGGAGGGCACATACTGATCCAAATGAACTTTGGAACACTGAAAAGAAATAAAATAAAATAAAATGAAAAAAAAACCTACTAGAACTCCAATAAATTCAATAAAGTCACAGGATACAAAATCAATGTACAGAAATCAATTGCATTTCTAATACAGAAATAATGAAGCAGCAGAAAAAGAAATTAAGAAAACAATCCTATTTACCATTACACCCAAAATAATAAAACACCTGGGCATAAATTTAACCAAAGAGGTGAAAGACCTGCACTGTGAAAACTATAAAACACTGATGAAGGAAATTAAAGATGACACCAAATGGAAAGACATTCCATGCTAATGGGTTGAAAGAACAAATATTGTTAAAAATGTCTATACTACCCAAAGCAATCTACACATTTAATGCAATACCAAAATGTCAACAGTATTTTTCAAAAAACTAGAACAAACAATTCTAACTCTGTATGGAACCACAAAAGAACCTGAACAGCCAAAGCAATTGTGAAAAAGAAAAACAAAACTTAAGGCATCACAATTCTGGACTTCAAGTTATATTACAAAGCTGCAGTAATCAAAACAGTATGGTACTGGCACAAAATATAGACACATAAATCAATAGAACAGAATAGAAAATCCATAAATAAACCTACAATCATATAGTCAATCTTCAACAAGGCTGGAAAGAATACCCAATGGGAAAAAGATAGTCTCTTCAACAAATAATACTGGAAAAATTGGACAGCAACATGCAAAAGAAAGAAACTAGACCAGTTTCTTATACCACACACAAATTCAAAATACCTAAATGTGTGACCTGAAACCATAAGAATCCTAGAAGAGAGCAAAAGAATAATTTCTCTGACTTTGGCCGTAGCAACTTTTTTCTACATAGGTCTCCTGAGGAAAGGGAAACAAAAGCAAGAATAAACTACTGGACTACATCAAAATAAACAGTTTCTGAACAGAGAAAGAATCAATCAATAAAACTCAAAGGAACCGGGACGCCTGGGTGGCTCAGTTGGTTAAGCATCTGCCTTCGGCTCAGGTCATGATCCCAGGGTCCTGGAATCGAGTCCCACATCGGGCTCCTTGCTTGGCAGGGAGCCTGCTTCTCCCTCTGCCTCTGCCTGCCTCTTTGTCTGCCTGTGCTCGCTCTCTCTCTCTCCCTCTGTCTCTGACAAGTAAATAAATAAAATCTTTAAAAAAAAAAAAAACTCAAAGGAACCTACGGAATGGGAGAAGATACTTGCAAATGACATATTCAATAAAGGCTTAGTATCCAAAACATATAAAGAACTTAAATAATTCAACACCCAAAAACCAAATAATCCATTTAAAAAATGGACCAAAGTCATGAACAGAGGTTTCTCTGAAGACATAGAGATGGCCCACAGATGCATGAAAAATTGCTTATCTTTAGTTATCATCAGAAAAATGCCAATCAAAACTACAATGACCACCTCATTCTGTTCAGAATGCCTAAACTGAAAAACACAAGAAACAACAGGCACTGGCGAGGATGTGGGGAAAAGGAACCCTCTTACATTGTTGGTGGGTATGCAAGTGGTGCAGCTACTCTGGAAAACAGTATGGAGGTTCCTCAAAAAGTTAAAAATTGAACTACTCTACAATCCAACGATTGTACTACTGGGTATTTACCCAAAGAATACAAAAATATTAATTCAAAGGGAACATGTACCCCTATAGCAGCATTATTTACAATAGCCATGATATGGGAGCAGCCCAAGTATCCATCAACTGATGAATAAAGAAGATGTAATTTTTAATACAATGGAATATTATTCAGCCATAAAAAGAATGAAGTCTTGCCATTTGCAAAGAGCTATAATAATAAGTGAAATATTATTCAGCCATAAAAAAATGAAATCTTGCCATTTGCAATGGAGCTATAATAATAAGTGAAGTCAGTCAGCTAAAGAAAGACAAATACCATATGATTTCACTTACATGTGGAATTTAAGAAACAAAACAAACAAGCAAAGTGGGAAGAGAGAAACCAAGAAATAGACTCTTAATTATAGAGAACAAATTGATGGTCACCAGAGGGGATGTGGGTGGGGATCGATGAAACAGATGATTGGGATTAAGGACACTTTCGATGAGCATTGAGAGATTAAAATAAAAACTTTTTAGGGGATGCTTGGGTGGCTCAGTCAGTTAAGCGGCTGCCTTTGGCTCAGGTCATGATCCCAGGGTCCTGGGATCGAGTCCCGCATCAGGCTCCTTGCTCCACAGGGAGCCTGCTTCTCCCTCTGCCTCTACCTGCCACTCTGCCCACCTGTAATCTCTCTATCTCTCTGACAAATAAATAAATAAAATCTTTTTAAAAAATAAATAAAATAAAAACTTTTTTAAAAAGTAACATAGATTTGGTCTTCTTCCCAGTTCCTGTCACAGAGCTCCTACAACCTTTGTAACATCCTGAGTAATACAGGTAATAAGAGCATCTTTTGTTATACCTGGTTTTTGTACAGAATTCATTAAAATCCTTGGAATTCCCCACGTGACAGAAGTGTCTTTTGTTATCCATAAGTAATCTTAATCACACCTGATTTATGCAAATGAGGTGACTTAGGGTGAAGCCCCAAATAGCCTTATGATTGGGCTGGTCACCAGAAAGGCCAAATGATTAAAGGGTTGAAAATTTCAGCTCCAGCCACTGACCTTCAGGAAGAGGTTAGTGTGGGGAGCTGAATAATAAAGCTCTATAAAAACTTTTGAAAAATGAGATTTGATGAGCTTCCAGGTTAGTGAAAACATTTTTATCTGCTGGGAGGATGACAGACCCAAGTCCACTGGGACAGAAGCTCCTGCACTCAAGGAATCTTCTGGAGCTCACCCTATGTATCTCTTTACCTTAGGTACCTCTTCATCTATATCCTTTATAATAAACCAGTAGGAAAAATAAGTAAATATTTCCTGGAGTTTTGTATGCTGTTCTAGTAAAATATCAAACTGGAGGAGGGTGTCGTGGGAACCTCTGCTTAAAGCCAAGTCTAACAGAAGTTGTGGGTATCCCAGGGACCCACCATTTTTATTGGTATCTGAAATGGGGCAGTCCTGTGGGACTGAACCCTTAATGTGTGAGGTTTGTTCTAACTGCGAGCAGTTAGTGTCATAATTGAGTTAAACTGGAGGACATCCAGTCGATGTTCTACAGAGAAGTGAAATGTACTGTTGTGGAAACACACATACACACACATACATCTGGTGTCAGAAGTGTTCTGTGTAAGAGTGTAGAGAAACAGCTTTTCCCCAGAAGTAGGGCCTATAGTACTATGTCCATTATACAGAAGAGGGAAGCGAGATAGAGAGATCTTAAGTAACTGGGCCCCGCCCTCTCTGTTAATAAATGGCAGAACTGAGGCTGGAACCCAGGCTGCCATCACTCTTCCTCATAACCCCTACAACTCTACTACCTCTCATTAAACCAACAAGAGATTATATTACTAACACAGAGATTTATCGCTATAACCAAAGACAAGTCCTGACAAAGGAGTAGGACAAGGAGCTAGGAGAATAAGTAACAAGAGACCAGGACCTAATCCGGAGGGAGCAGGCAGGTAGGAAAGGCTGCAATGAAGAAGAAATATTCACACTGAAATCTGAAAGATGAGCAGGGTTTAGTTCCGTGAAAGGTGTTTTTTGTTTGTTTTTGCTTTGTTTTGTTTTTCTCTTTTCTGACCAGGGGGTGAAGGTGAATGCAAGAGTACAGTGGTGCCTTTGAAGAAACCAGTGCAGTTGGACTTCAAACAGAGGCAGACAGTGGTGTGAGCTGAAACTGGAGTTGGGGCCTGGGACAGGTGGGTGCCCTGGCAGGTGGGTGCCCTGGCAAGGGACTGGGACTTAACCTTTACCTCCAAAGGGTTTTAAGCCAGAAGTAACATGAACAATTTAGGTTTTAAAAAAGATGTGTTGAACATATTTAAACAATTTTTTAAAAAGGCACAGTGCTGGGGCACCTGGGTGGTTCAGTTGGTTCGGCAGCCGACTCTTGATTTCTGCTCAGGTCTTAGCTCAGGATCTGGGATCAAGCCCCACTTGGGGCTCCATGCTCTGTAGGGAGTCTGTGTGTAGATTCTCTCTTCCCTTTCTCCCTCTGCCCCTCTCCCTGCTTATGCTCTCTCTCTCTCTCTTTCAAATAAGTCTTTCATAAAAATAAAAATGGCACATTGCCAGAACTTCGTTAATAAAAGGAAAATCTACATAAGTATTTCCATAATTACCTTTATTAAAAACTTTTTGAAATATTATAAATTTATCATCAAAACTTAAATCTAGCATGGACCAAAATAACAGAGACCAAAGAGCATAGCCTTTGGAGAATTCATATTATACTTTCATCGCAATCGCTCAAATTACTGTGTGATTCGAAGTAAGTTATATCATTGTTAATGTGTCTCAACTTCGTCATCAGTGAAATGGGAATAATATTTACTTATGGGTGCTTCTTACTATCACTTATCTATCAGCAGAAGCCCTTTAAAACTTAGAAATCTGGTTGAATTTGGCCCAACTCTCTAACCCCTGATGAAAAGCCCTTCCTACAAATTCCTGTAACTTCCGGTGGCTCAGGGCCTTAATGATTTCCACTTCTCTATTTCTGCACCCTCCAGGCTATCTCAGCATATCCGTATGAAGGGAAGCCTGGCCCCTTCACAGTCTCACCAAGTTTCCAGACCCAGATATTGCATAAATTGCACAAATATACTCGAGATGTGGAGGAAAGGGTGCCCGAGGAGGACGATGTGGGGTACTGCAGTCTCCCATCACCTCACTGGTTCCATTTCCTGTCTTCCTCTCTTTCTCCTTCCCTTTCTGTCTGGCTCAGCGACAACCAAAACACTGCCTCACTTACCAAGAGTGACCCTGCTTAGCCTCCATCCTCTTACCCCATCAGTGATCATAGTATTTTCCTAGCAAAAACAGCTCTCTTTTTGAAAGAGGAATTCTGGTGCATAACATTATCTTCATATCATTACATGCAGATTTCAGAATCACTAAGTATTCAGAATCACTAAGTATTCAGAATCACAGGTAGCTGTGAGACAGGGAAATGGAAGGAACCCCATAAAGGACTGCTTTTTTTGCTCCTTTTCCTATTTCTAATCTTGCTAGGACATGCACCCCTACCCTACATGTGGCTTATAGAACAGATAATGTATGTCCTCCTGGTAAAGGTCAAGGAGTCAATGATTTCTTTGGAGCCTTCCAGCACAACAGATAACATCTAAGGAGTGACCAGGCAGGGTCATCATGTCATGAACATTTTCCAAGACCACTGACTCACCAAGACCCCCAGCTCCAGGGCATAAGTGACTTAAGAACAAACACTCATTCTCACTGCCTGAGAAGACATATGCACCAGACCATACTCTTCAATAAAAAACCCTAGGCCCCAAGAAAAGACAAGACTCATTCTTCTTTCCTTTCCAAGTCTCCCACATGCTTTGCCTGCATCTGCACTCGCTAATAAACTCTGCTCTCACTTCCTCTTGGATAACGTTTGATTGCTAGCCTGTGCAAAGCCAAGGACCTTCTTGTCTGGTCCTGTGGGACCCCTCTGGGTCCTTGGATCCAGCTAGCCTGTATCAGCTGCTATTATCAGTGTCAGTAAGTTTTTTTAAGATTTTATTTATTTATTTGAGAGAGAGAGCACAAGCAGGAGCAGCAGCAGAGGGAGAAGGAGAAGCAGGCTCCCCTCTGAGCAGGGAGCCCAATGCAGGGCTCCTGAGCAGAAGGCAGAGGCTTAACGGGCTGAGCCACCAAGGCACCCCCATCAGTGTTATTATTATTTGTTGATGCGGACATACTGCTTCTCAATATATAGAAAAACATGCCTTTAGCCTTTTATTTAGATTTTCCTTAAAGTAGAACCATCCCCTTATCAAAGTCTTTGATCCAAACCAGAGGATGACGGTATTAGTTAGCTGTGTTGCCCAAACAGTGAATCTCAATTGATAACAGCTTATAAAACAGTAGCATTTCATCTGGACTTCAGGTCCACTACAGCTGTTTTTGACAATGTGCATGCCGTGGCTCTGCTCCGTGAGTCTTCATGTTCTAGAACATACACTAAAGAAGCAGTCCCTGTGTGGGACATGCCATTCTCACTGCAGATGGAAAAGAGGGCCCGAGTCAAACACACCATGGCTGTCATACCTCCTGCTCAAACATGACATCTATGATGCCCACTCACGTCTTACTGGCCACAGAAGTCCAGTGCTAAGCTCAATATCAGTGAGACAAAGTGGAGAGCCTGAATACACAAGTGACTAAGGACCAGATGTACGCAATAAGACTTTGACCCATAACTTAGGCAGCAACCAGCCCAGGAAGTCAAACCACATCTGCCGCAATTGGCCTCAAATTGTCAGGACTTAGTCAACAACTGCCAGAAATTTTTGCCCCTGCTTCCAACTCAGGATCAACCAAAGATAGCCAAATCTGCTTTCAAACCAATCACATAACAGTCCCCACTTCCAGTTAGATCTGCCTCCAGCTTCCCCATGCCAACAACAGCCAATCAGCATACCTGAAGCCTTCCCTTTTTTTCTCTATAAAATCGCTCTCCTACTCCCCTGCCTGCCTTTGAGTCTCTGCCAAATGCTAGTGATGGAGGCTGACTGCCTTGCTATATAGCAAACCCTGAATAAATAGCCTCTGTTTATTCTCAGTTGGGTGGTCTTTGCTTGTTTCCACAAAATATACCCCTCCCATGGTGGGAGGGTCAGGTTGGGAGGGTTACTGCACATCATATGGCAATGGGTGAGTATGAATAATCCTCTTTGAGGGAAGGGGAGAGTAAATAAAGGGGGGACAATCCACAATCTGCCACAATTTACTCTCTGGATTATTGCTTTCATCCTCTCCACATGCAAAATCTCATGTAATTATGAAAGCACATCTAAAGTCCAGGATCTCCTGATAGTCTCTACGTCACGCCTGAGTGTGTCTACTCTTTCTTCAGAGATATATGGACTAGAACACAAGTTATATGTTTAAGATATAATAGCAGCTCAGGAATGACAGTAACAAACACTCTTCAGAAAGAGGAAGAATGAGAGATGCACAGCAGTAATATACCAATAGCAAATCTCTTTTTTAATATTTCATTTAAATTCAATTTAGTTAACATATAGGGTATTATTAGTTTCAGAGGTAGAATTCAGTGATTAATCAGTTGCATATAACACTCAGTGCTCTTTACATCACATGCCCTCTTTAATGCCCATCACCCAGTTACCCCATTCCCCTACTCCTCTCCCCTCCAGCAACCCTCAGTTTGTTCTTTATATTTAAGAGTTTCTTATAGTCGGCCTCCCTCTCTGTTTTTGTCTTATTTTATTTTTCCTTCCTTTCCCTTGTGTTCATCTGTTTTATTTCTTAAATTCCACATATGAGTGAAATCAATGGTCTTTCTTTGACTGACTTATTTCACTTATAATACCCACTAGTTACATCTACATTATTGCAAATGGCAAGATTTCATTCGTTTGATGGCTGAGTAATATTCCATTACACACACACACACACACACACACAGCAGCAGCAGCAGCAGCAAATAGCCAAAATATGGAGAGAGCCAAGATGTCTATCAACAGATGAATGGATAAAGATGTGGTATATATATATACCAAGAGCAATTCTAAAACCCCCTGGGCAAATGTTGCAAAGGTCTCCTCTGTGGGAAGGAAATGCTCCTAGATTTGGCTCTAGTTATATTTCCTGGAAATAATTCTTCAGTCCACCTTTCTCTATGGCTCTTTTTTGTTATTTTTTAAAAAGATTTTATTTATTTATTTGACAGAGAAAGAGATCACAAGTAAGCAGAGAGGCAGGCAGAGAGATAGGGGGAAGCAGGCTCCCTGCTGAGCAGAGAGCCTGATGTGGGGCTTGATCCCAGGAACCTGAGATCATGACCTGAGCTGAAGACAGAGGCTTAACCCACTGAGCCACCCAGGTGCCCCTCTATGGCTCTTGATTCTACCTTCTAAGAGACTCTACCTTTTTCATTATCCTCCTTGACTGCATCTAAAGAGGCCACTGAATATGTCCTTCTTCATGGCTGAGCATTGTTAAAGAAAAAATTATTCTGACACTTGTTAAGACAGTAAGGATCTTACCGTCTGTCTTACATTACAAGACTTTCCATTACATTCCACTTCCAAGACTTCCACACTATTGTAATAGGTGCCAAGACTATCACAATTGGGAGGTGGGTTGGGATCAATTCTGAATACGGCAAACACAAGTGGGGATTTATAGTCAGTGAGCAGAATGAGAGAGTAGATGGAAAATTGCTAAGAGGAGCACATGAAGGGTAACTGTTAAACCCATTTAGCAGGATTCTTGCTCAAGATAAGCCAGGGTGACCAGATATCAAGGGCGGAAGGAATTCTAGAATGGTATGGGTAAGGGGAACTAGTTGAAGGGAGGGCTCTTAAGGGTCAGCATTTTCTTCAGCCTGTTTTCTTCCTATAGATATGCAGGAATCCAAAAGTTTGCTTTTATGTCTTGCAGTCACGGTCTTTTCAAATTCAAGCCAGTGATGGCTCTTTTTTTTTTTTTCTTTTGACAATCAATCTCTCTCTCTCTCTCTCTCTCTCTCTCTCACACACACACACACACACACACACACACACAGCTGTTGGCTCTGCATCCATTTGATTTCAGTTAGGTCCATGTGACAGTAGCCATTATAATTTTTTTAAGCCCCTTCCCCCCTCATAAGCAGTTTGAGCTTGTTGGTCTTTTATCGGATAGACAGGCCCTTATGACTTTTCTCTGAGCCCTCTCTTTTCTACTGTCCAACTAAAAGAATTTACTTGGGAAGGAGGGAGACACCTTAATACATTTAGAGATTTTAAGAAGGGGTCTGGTAGCCATGCCCCTTGATTTATTCTTCTGCTCACAACTGAATTTTAATTGGCTTCTATTGCTGAAAGTATTTCTAAATTTTTTCTTTTATTGGTAGATAAGAAAAATAGCTACGTATTTCAACCCTGCAACTCTCAACACCTCTAAATTCTCTCTTTCCTCTCATTCCTGCCTGACCAATTCCTTAGTGAGTTCATTTCTTCCTTATAGTTGCCAAATACACCTAATAACCACCACGGCACATTAGTGACATTCAGTTTCACCACATCTTAACGTAAAGTCACAAGTATATTAAGTGTTTTATCTGCCTTCAAATTATTAGGGAAAGTCTTTATGCCGCATATTTACCACTCCATGTCATAGATTGCCATTTTCCCCTATCTTTAAAATTTTCCATCTCACATTGGCCAGAAACCAATGCCAAATCTTTTAGGATTTTTGTTATGCAGCATTTCATTCCTGGTACCAGTCAGTTTTGCTATAATAACAAACGATCCCCGGAATCTCTGTGGCTTATAAAATAAAGTTTGTTTATTCAGCACTTGTGTTACATGTAGACAGGAGGCGGGTTGTGACTCTATTCTACGTGGCTTCTCATTCTCAGACCCAGGCTGGAGGAAGAGCCCCTATTTGGGACATGCTGTCCTCATGGCACATAGAAGACAGTATTAGAGCCAACCACTTAATGGCACTTATCACATCTGCTCACTGGCCACAGGAAGTCACACGGTGAAACCCAGTATAAACGGGGCAAGAAAGCATACTCTTTGATGGGTAAGAACAGTAGGGTGAAAATGTATTATCTTCTCACAAGGAATAGGAAGCAAATAATTAAAGAAATCACAAAATCAACCACATTGGTCAAGAACAGAATTATTGCAGGAAGATATTTTTCTCTCTTGATCTTGACAAGCAAGAGAATTAATAAATGAGTCAACAATCCCCACTAAAACTTTGATAAGAAAAAAAGGAAAAAAACAGACTATGTGTGTGATTTCCTTTTGCTCTTGATTGCTTTGTTTTCACTCCCTCTCTAGTGATACATAAAGTGTAATATGTCATCCGGAATAAAAGAAAAAAACAGTCCCCATTGATTTTGTTCACTTTCCATTACTAAGACCGCTGAGACCAGGGACAACGGGTGGCAATGGAAGGGGAGAATTATAGATTCCACTTTTCAGGGATAGAGATCTATTCCTCCCTCCTATAGCTTACTAAATTCGGCCAACAGAGTAGGCCAGTTCCTAGAATAGTACACACATCATAAGGCCACATCTAGCCTTTAATAATAAAATTTCTCAAAGTATAAGAGTAATCTGCTACAGATCAGTAGCTAAATGCCCAAAAAATGCACTCTGTGTTATTCTTTTTGTATGGTCCAATGTCAGGAGCAGAGACTCCCTCTTCTTGAACAGGGCAGCTGCTAACTTATACTGCTTTGGGGCTAAAGACGAAAACGTTGTCTCCCCTTGGTGGACATATTAAAGTACTATTTAAAAAAAAAGTTCCCTTCCCTTCCATGTGGTGAATTAGTAAAAGATGTCCCCTGAAGGAGAGCACATGGCTTAAAGAAAGTAGCTTTGTAGGATGAAAAAAAATGCAATTTGCTCCCAGCAAATGGAGTCATTAGCCAAGGTTTCAGCTTGGTAAGTGCAATGTGGCTTTGGCTGAAGCCCCCACTCACCTCTTGGACCAGGTGCCTTTGTTCAGTGCACAAAAACACAATTATGAGTGACAGCCTTGCATTTGACATTAAGCATGGGATGCAAAAATCTCATGTAAAACTTGTCCAAAGGAATATTTTTCCCCAATAAATTCATTCTCAGCTTCTGCAGACTAGCGTTGAGTGGTTTAATTAAACTCCACACTGACGTGAGCCAGTCACTAGCATCCGTTCTCTATTGAGAAAGGAGCCTTAGGTAACTTAGTGGTTTGAGTACAATAAGACCTTTCTCTTCTCTGTAGGTAATATGTCATGTTTAGTGCCCTCTGATGGAGTTATTTATACACTTCCTTAATGCAGAAACAAGCTGGTGAGGTGGGGTTTTGGGTTTTCTTTTTTTCTCTCTCGCTCTTTCATTATCGTTTTGCATTTTGTTCTCCTTTCTGGTTCAGTCTTCCACGTTCAGATCTTTACCTTTTCTTGCCAATCACCAGTAACAGTATACTTGAAAATGTTCACAGGGTTTTCTCCAGACACCTGCTGTCAGGAACCACATCTAGGAGACTTGTACAGTAATAGCCTCTCATTAAAGAGACTTGCCATATGCTATTATAAAGAAGTCATTCTTCAACCCCTTTGCTTCACACAGCATCATACTCAGCAGTGCAAACGTAAGGATTATTTAATGTTTCATAACACTCACAAATGGAGTTTTAACAAAAAATGATCAACAAACTAAGACTGTTTACTTTTGGGAGAAGCCAGTGTCAAAGCATTGCAGCAGCCTGAACTGTAATGTGAGTTCTAATTTTTCACATTTGTATAGTATCCACTCTGGCAATGTGTGTGTTCAAAGTGCAGAAAGAGTGGCCAGTGACTTGTTTTTCTTAAAATATATCTAACACAGTAGAAGCAGTCATGAATAATCTAGGACCACTCATCAGAAGCCACACAAAGTACATAAAATAGAAAATAAAAATAAATCAACGCTTTAAAAAACCTGCTCAGTTCTAATTTGCTGACTGTAATTTTAAAGCTAACTTTAAAAAAATTAAAGTTAACTTTTTAAATAACACTTTTTGGAAAAACTTTGTGAAAATTAAAGAAATTCATCTGTTCACCTAGTTATGGAGAATAGATGTGGTTGGTTATTTCCATGGAACCAAACTGAGTTTATATGGTTTTGATAAGATGGTTATAAATTTTCATTGCATTGTGATCTTCTTGGGGATTCCAAAAGCAACGATCCAGAGATGACTCGTCTCCAAGTGTTGTCCTCCTCAACTTTATGTAGTGTGAAGATAAAAAGAAGGATGTTTTCAGTTACAAGTAATGGAAATCTCAAGTCAAATTGGCCAGAATACTAACAATTTCACGTAATGAAAAGTCCAGGAGTAGGGAGGGCTATGCGATGTCTAAATCAGTGGCTAACAATGTTATCAGCTCTATCCTCCTCTCCACTGAGGTTGGCTTTATTCTCAGGCTGGTTGCAAGATGACTTTGGTAGTTCCAGAGCTCATATCTTGATAAAATACAGATGACAGATTTTTCTCTTCTATGGATCTCTCTTAGGAGCAAGAAAATGTGTCCTAGAAGCTCTCTTCGAAGCTTCTATATCTCGTTCCGAAATCACCACTGGTAAAAGGAATGAGATTATCCTTAAATAAACCAGCCCTAGTGCTGGAGCTGAGGAGATGTCAGTTAGCCTAAGGTACATGATTCCATGTTGTTGGGGGACTTGGGAGGGGGCAACACTTTCACAAAATTGGGTTTCTGGTAGAAAAGAAGAAAGAGAAAATGGATGTTAAATGAGGAACCAGTATAATCTTCTCTGATAGCTAAATCTGGAAGTTCTTAAACAACAAGGGCTTGCACTGCTCAGGTCCATCTATACCCGGGTTTTTTTTGATGAATGCAGTATGGTACCGTAAAGCCACTTTCTCTTCCTAATGATTCTCTTACCAACATTTTCTTTACTCCAGCTGTATTGTAAGAATATAGCATATAATACATACACAAAATATGTGCTAACTGACTGTATACTTCCAGTCAACAGTATGCTTGTAGTAGTTAAATTTGGGGGGAATCAAAAGTTACACAGAGATTTTCAACTGTACAGGTGGTCAGTACCCCTAACCCCAACATTATTCAAGGGCTGACTACAGTTTAATAAATTTTAGTACCTCAGGGTGCCTGGGTGGATCAGACAGTTAAGTTTCTGTCTTCAGCTTGGGTCATGATCTCAGGGTCCTGGGATTGGCTGCGAATCAGGCTCCCTGCTTCAGTGGGGAGTCTGTTTCTCCCTCTGTCTTTGCTCCTCTTCTCACTCATGCTTTCTCTCCAAATAAATAAATAAAATCTTTATAAATAAATAGATAAATAAATTTTAGTGTTTCCAAACTACAACTGAAATCCTTATTGTAAAAACAGAAGGCTTGGGGTGCTTGGGTGGCTCAGTGGCTTGGGCCTCTGCCTTCAGCTCAGGTCATGATCTTGGGGTCCTGGGATGGAGCCCCGTGTTGGGCTCTCTGCTCAGCGGTGACCCTGCTTCCCTCTCTCTCTGCCTGCCTCTTTGCCTACTTGTGATCTCTCTCTCTCTGTCAAATAAATAAACAAAATCTTTAAAAAAAAAATAAAAGGCGGTTCTTCCTTTTTAAGAGATTGTCCAGTTTCTTCATGAGGTTTAATATTTAAAAGGAAAGGAAAGGAAAAAGAAAAGAAAAACCTTATATATTCCTAGAGATGTATTTACTGAGACTTTTCAACCTCAAAATTAAGAAATTTCACACTCACTATCTTTAAAGTAGATATTTTGGCTCCTTTTAATTGCTGGATACTCACCACAGAGAAAGCTGAATGGATTTATGGCCAGTATGAAGACTTGCTGAGAGGCTAAAAAATTATGGATCTTCCCAAAAGATCTGGGAAATATTTCCAGCTTGTTGGGATCTATGTTTTTTCCTACTAATCCACATATTTGGGGATCCCATGTAAGTATTCTCTACGTTTTTTAAATAGCTTAATATCATGCTACTCAAAATATATTTTTTGGACCAGCAGCCGCAGCAGTAGCATGTGAGAGCTTGCTTGAAATGCAAAATCTCAGGCCCCCCTCAAACCTACAGAAGCTGCATTTTAACAAGGTTTCCAAAAGATTAACGTGCACATTAAAGTTTGAGAAACACCACTACAAGGAATATACAGTCACTCCCGAGGATCCTGTTACTTGCGGGTTACTATACCTAATATGAAATCCAGCAACTACAGTGTTGTATAACCCACATCATGTGAGCTTGGAACTTGAGGAACCAAGAAATTAATATCAGGGGCTCAAAAAATAAAATTCTTGCTCATCTCTTATCTCTGTACCATTAACCCAAATATGAAGATTTCATTTAAACTCATTTATCTGTATACAAAGGATGCCAGAAAAATGTCTGATCCCTTCTTCTGATCCCATTAAAACTGTTTGGATATTTAGACATGGGTTTCATGGTACACAGTGGGAAGACTAAAGATCAGAACTTGCTTGGAGTCATTTAGATAAATGCTGGCACTATTTCCACCAAGTACGGACAGAGGGCAATATGGAGGCCAACACATGGCAGGTGCCCAGTAAATACCCTCATGTTAATTTTTGTAAGTGATAATAAGACTAAAGTTACAAACCGAAGTTTGTTTCTATGGTTTGATCATTTAGACAAGTACAGTATGTTCAGAGGCTTATCTATCCCACATTTAGCACACTCTCCTTCTTGGCATTTCTCTCATTTCCTCGAAAAGCCTTTTCTGGAGAAACTTCAGATCAGAAGCCAAAGAAAATTCAGCTCAATTTGCCCTGCTCCCCATAGACCTCCCAATGACTGAAGGCTTTCATTCCCTTCTCTCCCACATTAATTCTGGCTGTGCATTAGTCACCATCAGTGTTTCCCTAGGTTTCATGATGAGAATGCAGTGAATTCGCTAGGCTAGTCTAGACTGTGTTAGCAGGCTGCTGCTTTATTTTCATGGATATTTTCTTTTGCTTTGTTTGTTATTGTAGTTGTTTTTGCATAATACTGAAAAAAATATAACTGAAGATGTATAAAGGTACAGCCAAATCTACAAATGTAAGATCTATAAACATATAGCTTCCAACACCTTTGCTCCCCCTTGTTTGCCCTTTACTTACTCTTTGTCAACTTATCTTCCCACACCCATGGCTTTCGTAATATTTCGTTTTTCTCCTATACACTCCTATCCCTACTGCCTCTCCTCTGAACAGATGACCTCGCCTTCTGCTTCATAGAAAATTTTGAGGCTTTCCAGTAAAAACTTTTCTGGCTTCAGCACCCCCCAACTCCAATTTCTATACATCTTTATCTTAACTTCCTTTCTCCAGGCTCTTCCTTTCATATTTCCAGTTCCAGACTGACACTATTTACTTCTATTCCTGATACCTTCTATACTAGGTTGAATGGCAGTCCCTAAAAATACATGTCCATGGCTTACTCTCTGGAACTGTGAATGTTACCTTATTTGGAAAAAAAAGTTTGGAGGATGTGATTAAGGATCTTGAGCTGAGGAGACCATCCTGGATTATCCAGGTGGGTCCTAAATTCAATAACAAGTGTACTTATCAAAGATCTGAAACAGAAGAAGAGAAGAGAAAAACACATAGGGGAAGTGGATGTGACTACGGTGACAAAGATTGCAGTGATGAGGTCACAAGTCAAGGAATGGCAAGGACAGCCAGCAGCCATCAGAAGCTAGAAAAGGCAAGGTAGGGTCTCTCCAACACCCCAGGGTCCAGACAGAGGTGGCCCTGCTGACACTTTGATTTCAGACTTCTGACTTTCAGAACTGTGAAAAAAAAAAAAATTCTGATGTTTTAAGCCACCAGGTTCTTGGTCATTTGTTATAGCAACCATAGGAAACTAATATACCTTATCTACAAGAGAAAGATCTTGCCATTATCAATTAGCTCCTCTCTCTCCACTTTCAATCCTTCTACTGCCTCTTTTCCCTTAGCCATACATCCTTGCAATGTTCTTCTGTCTTAAAAAGTATTTTATTTGTTTTTACTCCGTACCCCTTTCTGTTTCCTTTTCAGGTAAACACTTCAAAAATAGCCTGCATGCTTTATTCCCTCTCCATTTGCTCTCTCACACACTGCATACTGCTACAGTCAAACTGCTCTACCTACTGCTCCAGTGAGATGCTCTTGCAAAGGTCACCTGTGTTCTCAAAATTGCTAAAACCAGCAAACTCTTGTCAACTTTCATCTTATTTGACCTCCTTGCTGTATTTGATATTCCTGCCTCCTCTCTTGGAATGTATCCTTTTCTTAAGTTCTAAGGTGTAACTCTCTCCTAATTCTCTTTCTCTCCTGCCCCATGTTTTCATAAATTTCCTTGTTGTTGCTGTTTTCCTAGTCATGTAAACATTGCTAATACCCTAGGTTCTTTCTACTCCTTCCCCTCCTTTATCAGCTCTCTGAAGAACCTCATCTTCTTCTATGGCTCTACCTATCACACATATGGATGAAAATCTAATCAATTTTTTTATATGACCCCTTCCCTGAAATTCCAAGTACAGACAGCCAACTGCTTACTGGTTCTATATTAAGGAGTACCCACCTCAACACCTCAAACTTAATATTCCCAAAATGAAACTCACTGATTCCACCATCAGAAACTGGTGAAAATAGGAGTCATTCATAGGAGGCAATTCTTTATGGCACTTTTAGCTACACATCTCAGATCATCTTCTCAAGGATGTTAGTAGAGCAACATCCTGGCTCAGTGTTTTTGTCTGAGTCAGGAAAATGAAGATACATTTCCTGACCAGGAAGATAAAGGTAATTTCTCTGTTATGGACCAAGATTGGGGAGCTTTGCTAGCAGCCCCTTACAAGATTGGAAGGTTCCTTTGCACAGAGCAAAGAAAGGAACTTTCCTCAGCTCTGACAGATGACAGTATGCTTATTATTCACTGGGTCTACTATACATTGTCTCCGTGACTTGGGAGATAAGAAGAACTGGTGCTGTGCCATGAGTAAGCAACTGTCTAAGTCTGTGTGGCTCACTGTTTCCTTATCCACTGTGTTTACAGAGGCTGCTGAGCCTAGCAGTGCCAGAAGTCACCACCACTTACGGGTTGCTTGGCCATATGACAGCTATATGCCTAGATGGGAGGGAGAGAGGAAATGGTCAAAAGATTGCATAAAAGTTTGGCATTGAGTTAGTAAAGGCTGACGCTGGAGACATTTGGGCAAAGCAAAAAAGACGAAGGACCTCAACCGAAGGCTGGCAAAGAACAGAGGTAGCAGACCCTAGAGATCTTCAGGTACTTCACTCACTGAGGAAGTCACTAGTTCTCTATCTGAAAAGACACAGCAGAAATCTGTCTGCCATGTGTGAACCACAGAGGCCTGACTGATGTGCATCCAACTTGCTTCCTGCTGCCCAGCTCAGGCTCTCGCTGTTGAGCAAGTGTGTCACTTGTGCTGGGCAGAAGGAAACACCCAGGATCAATCAACAAATAAACAAAAGGGATCTTTCCCTTGCATTAAGTTAAGGCAGTATTTGTCATCCCCCAAGTCAAAACCCAAAATCACTTTAAACTCTTCTCTTCCCTTTATCTTTTCTCCTACCTTCCATATCAAATGGATAACCAAGTTCTGCCAATTCCCTCTCTAAAACATCTCTCTTATGTCCCTTCATCTTCATCCCACCTTAATGGCTTTCATTCAAGCTCTCATTACTTTACACGTGTATTCTTCTTATAGTCACCTAACCCGTCTCTTTGCCCCAATCCTTGCTTTCTCCAATTCATTATCCACTGTGCTGCTAAAACTCTTTGGGGAGTTTAGTAGACTCTGAATGTCTATGAAGATAAACTCTGCATTGAAATATGGCGTATAAGGTCCAACACAATCTGGCTCCTACCTCCTTCTCTAACCTTCTCTCTCTCTCCTCTTACTGCATGCCCAAGTACCAGTCATGTCAAAACGTTTCCAAAACCCAAGCTCTTTCATACCTCCACGGCTTTGCTCATGCTGCTTCCTCTAAAATGCCCTTTCTTCTTCTGCTGCTGAACATTTTACTCAACTTCAGAATATTCATTCACAAACGACCTCTCTGTGAAATTTTCTTGATCCTGTTTCCCCTGTGCATTGGGGCCCTAACTGTATTCTGTACACAGTCCAATCATAGCACTGATAGATTTTATTACACTTATGAGTTTCCATGTTTAGCCTTCCCACTAAATTGTGAGATAACTGAAGAAAGAATCTGCCTTCTTTATCTCTAACACCTTGCACAGTGCTGAGCACAGAGTAGACACTCAAAAAAGAAAAGAAAAAAGCTTGCTAAATATGTTAATGAATGAGTGGATGAAGAACGTGAATCCAGTTTACTGCCTTAAAGTCATGCTATGGGTGCTAGAGAGGAACATGAAGGAACATGACGCCTCTTCCTGGTCCTCCAGTTTTACACAATGGCAAGTAATTTAAAATACTTTAAATTAAAATAAGCAAGGACTAATTATGAATTATAGTGTAAACACAGAATTAATACTGAAGGTAAAGTGTTCAAAGGAAGTTCAAACATGATTTGGAACATTTTGAACTAAGGCCTAGACTTCCCCAGGGCAGAAGAATTTAGCGTTCATGTTCTCTACCACTTAGGGTGATTTAGTAGAAAAGTTTCAGAAGTTATGTTAGAGTATAGTGTTTATTATAAGTAATAAAATGGAACTCACGATATTACTAGTGAGGATGAAGGGAGTCTTCATAAGAGGTATGTATCATCTAAGGCAAAAGTACAGGAAGGTCTGGTTCTATACCCAAAATAGATTCCAAGATAATTATTTCCCCAAAAAACTCAACAAACAAATAAACAAAGAGAAAAACAAAATTCACAATAGAATTCTTTTAAATATCAAACTCTGTGACATTTAAAATATAGCTCAAATTATAAACATATGATGCTCCCAACTTCTCATAAATATGAACATTTTTATATCCCAGGATTTCAGATCAGGTTTAGAGTAAGTTATGACAATTCAGAGACCTAAGTTTGTACTGGGGACTCGAGCTTTGCCTGCCCTCTTGCTTCTCAGCTGTAGGTAATGTCACACAAATTAAGAAAAAAGTTAAGCCCCATTGTTTCCATAACTCTTGAGTTGAGATAAAGATTAGGTAAATTTTAAAAAATAGTTGACTATGGGGGCACCTGGGTGACTCAGTCGGTTAAGCTTCTGCTTTCAGGCTCAGGTCATGGTCCCAGGATCCTGGGATCAAGTCCTGCATTGGGCTACCTGCTCGGCAGCAAGCGTGCTTCTCTCTCTCCCTCTGCCTCTCCCCCAGCTCTCTTTCTCTCTCACTCACTCTCTCCCTCAAATAAAATAAAATCTTTTAAAAGTAAATAAAATAAAAATAAAAATTGTTGACTGTATTTGGGAGCCTGGGTGGTTCTGTAGGTTAAGTTTCTGACTCTTGATTTAGGCTCAGGTCATGATCTCAGGATTGTGAGATGGAGCGCTGTGTAGAGCCTGCTTAAGAGTGTCTCTCTCTCCCCCTATCCCTTCCTTCACCCTCCACTTGCACGCTCTATCTCTCTCAAATATATATAAATATACATATTTATATATTTAAATATATTTATTTATATAAATAATACACACACACACACACACACACTTGACTGAATTCGTATGGCACAAAATACTTTTAAGAAAAAAATTATCAAGGGACTTTATCAAAATAAAAAGTGTTTGCACAGCAAAGGAAACCATTAGCAAAACAAAAAGGCAACGTACTGAATGGGAGAGGATATTCACAAGTGATATATCCAATAAGGGGTTAATTTGCAAGATATATAAGAAATTTATCCAATTCAACACTAAAAAAAAAAATCGAATTAAAAAATGGGCAGACAGCCTAAAAAGACATTTTTCCAAAGAATACCTACAGATGACCAACAGGCACATGAAAAGATGCTCCACATCACTCATCATTGGGGACATGCAAATCAAAACCACAATGAGATATCACCTTATACCTGTTATAATGGCAAAAATCAAAAAGATAAGAAATAATAAGCATTGGTAAGGATGTGGAGAAAAAGTAACCTTCATGCACTGTTGGTGTAAATTCAAATTGGTATAGCCACTGTGGAAAACTGTTTTCCACAAAAAAATTAAAAATAAAACTACCATGAGAGACTATGGACTCTGAAAAACAATCTGAGGGGTTTGAAGTGGCGGGGGGGTGGGAGGTTGGGGTACCAGGTGGTGGGTATTATAGAGGGCACGGCTTTCATGGAGCACTGGGTGTGGTGAAAAAATAATGAATAATGTTTTTCTGAAAATAAATAAATTGGAAAAAAAAAGAAAAAAAATAAAACTACCATATGATCCAACAATTCTGCTACTGGGTATTTACTCAAAGAAAAAAAACCACTAATCTTAAAACCACTATGTTTATTGCAGCATTATTTATAATAGCTAAGATATGGAAACAACCTAAATGTCCATCAATGGACAAATGCATAAGGAAGATACAATGTATATATAGACACACAGACACACAATGGAATATTTCTCAGCCATAAAAAAGAATGAGACTGTGCCATCTGAGACAAGATAGGATGTAGAAGATATTACACTAAGTGAAATAAGTCGGCCTGAGAAAGACAAATACCATATGGTTTCACTCATGAGTTAAAACAAAACAAAGTGGAATTAGATCTAGAAATACAGAGAACAAACTGATGAATGACAGAGGGGAGGAGGTGAGGGATGGGCAAAATGGGTGAAGGGGAATGGGAGACAGTTTTCCAGCTATTGAATGAATAAGGCATGGAAATAAAAGCACTGCATAAGGAATAGCCAATGATACTGTAATAGCTATGTAACAGGATGGAAGGTAGCTGTAGCTGTAGTGAATATAACATAATATATAAACTTGTTGATTCACTATGTTATATACTAGAAACTAATGTAACATTGTGCATCAACTATACTCTGGAAAGAAAGAAAGAAAAAGAAAAAGAAAGAAAGAGAGAGAGAGAGAAAGAAAGAAAGAAAGAGGGAGAGGGAGGGAGGGAAGGAGGGAAGAAGGAAAAATTATCAAAATTCATCTACTATAGGAATTTTTTTTAAAGTTCTCTTTACTAAACAAAAAAAAAATTGTCAAAACAAGTTTAACTATATTACACCAATTACAGATTATCTTCCTGCCACCTTAGAATACATGTAGAGACACATTTATGTGGTGCATATTTTACGTGTTTATGTCACTAATTATATATGCCTAGAAAATAACTGCTGTTTTATGACACGTCTTGAACCACTAGTAAATAACAAAGTGGCCACAAGAGTTAGAAAACAAAAGCAATCCAAAAACAGAGGGTGGAGGCAGCTGAAAATTTAGAAGTTGCTCAAAAGACTATCTTGGGTTGATGCAAGAGGAAAATCTGAGAACACTTTCTTTAAAAAAATAATAATAATAAAAGGAAACAGAGCATGCAACTTCAGAGCTCAACTTGTGCCTAATCTCTTTGTGTGGGATTTTTTCATTCCAACACGTACCTCCCAGGACAAGCACAGCAGAAATCCCTAAATCATGTTCATCTTTTGAGGATAATATGTAATAAACATAGCCTTCCTTAACATGTGGGTCAGGGCAAAACACAGTGTGTATCTCCCAGCCTGCCAATCCAAAATGTTTATACAGATACTATCTAGTGAAAACGAACACTAATGGCTACCTTGCTGGGGACAAAAAAGGATGCAGACATAACAAAAGAACGTGTGACTTAGGGAATATGGAAGCAGTGAAGAGATTCTCATTACTCCTTGTGAATTGTATGGACTTTATGTGTGGCTCGTTTTCTTTTTCACTGGCGGTAAGCACCACCTCCTTTGTCCACTCTGATTATGTCCCTAAGGAAGTTCAGATGTCTGGTTCTCACGGCATCAGCATTTGAGCCCCCCAAATTGCCAAGTCCCTGTTTTAGCAACATCGAAAATTACTTTTGTGGCAAATATGGCACGTGGAAGACACCTCATACTTCTGTTCCTGTTCCACCGTACATCGTTGGGTGACAAAACCTACCATAATCTGACTGATGCATACAGAGAAGCCAATGTTATCTTTGAAAAAGAGTATTTAAATCTTCAGGACATCCATCTTTTGTAGATTGTTTTACCTCCTTTTTGTCTTTTTATACACATTTCAAAGCAATTTCAGAGGGTTAAAGAAAGCAGCCATTATTACTATTATGTCCTACCTTAGAGAAAAGACAAAGAACTGATAGAAACCTCCATTCTTAGCCACTGCGTCTTTATAGCAGCCATGCAGTACTCTTCTGGAAATCCTCTCCATGAGGTATGTATTTGAAGCCGTAAGGTGTAAGTGCTGGGGAAAACCCAGCTCTTTTCTCAGTGAAATGACCTGTTATTCTGTCAAAAGAAAGAAGGTGTTTCTCTGAGACCACCATTACACCTGCTATGTCTTACTGAAATTCAAACCTCTGACACCCCCAGACCCCTATCTCTCAACTGCTCACATCTGGGAGCTGGCTAGCAAAACCACAGTTGGGTAGGGTGTGGGGGAAGGGTTAAAATATGGTTCCTGGATAAACAACTCTTGCAAATGTCTATGGTATTATGTGTATAACTAAATTTGGGTCTAACTATATGGTTAGTATAAGTATCTAAACACTTGTGCTTCAATTGACATATGCCAAAAAAAAAATTAAAAATATATTTGGCAAGGCATTTTGTTTTTGACATTAGTGAAATGCAGCCTAACAGTGTTCTTACTGTGGTCCTGCCCGAAAGTGATCACTTTTCTGTACTTTTCCTATGACAAATTTATTTTCCCTATATGCTTTTGTTGGCTAGCGGCTCTGGCATGACTTGACTGACAATGAGCCAGAAGATCTAAGTTTGGGGAAAATCCACAGCTCTCAAGCCTTGGCACATGATAGATAAGTGCAGAGCAAATACTCACATTCAAGCAAAGCCTTGTGTGTTGGCTGCATCACCAAAGGACACCATAGACATCAGACAAAAATGACATATCCTACAACCTTTGGAACAAAAATTCAGGTAAAAAAAAAATTAGCTTTTCAATATTAAAACAATTAAAGCATTGCTAAAGGTCCCATTAGCTACATTAGCTAAGCAGTTGGTCATATGTTATAGGTTTTATTTAATTCACCTAAATTGTTGTCCTAAATGAGATTTGAGAAGGTCCCCCTCTGATGATTTATCTTTCCTCTATCAAGTAGGAGGGGAGGTTATTAGCTCACAGTGAGGATGGAACTGGCAAGTATTGAAAGAAACTATCCTAAGCCATGGACTATGAAAGTATTTTCACAGCATATTCTTCAAAGAAGAACATATTTGTAATCTGCAGTAGCAATCTAATTGGGACATTAACACTTGAGATTGATCTTTCAACTTAATACTCTAGCATTTAATCACAAACAGTGCACAAAACACTTGAGTACTACATAAGAGGTGATACCAAGGTATCCAGAATAGATCTAGAGAAGAGACCTAAAGATTCTTAGTTCAATGGACAAAAGTGTGCACTGGTACACGTGCACACGCACACACACACACACACACACACACACAATGTATTCAATAGGTGAATAGGTCTGATATCTGGCATGTGATTAAGCCTATCAATAAACCAACAGGGCAACAATTTATAAAACTTTTATGGGCCACAATTGTCTGAATATTGATAAACACTGAAAGTTCTTCCCAGAAAAACATGCACACACCAATTTTACATAAAATTTCAGAGGGTTCACAGACCACCATAAAAACTATTACAGCAGTTAGCTATTACTGATTGCATCACAAACCAACCCAAATGTAATAGTGTAAAACACACTATTTATCTGAAGATTCCTTGTGTCAACAATTTAGGCTGGATTCAGCTGAGCAGTTCTTCTGGTCTTGTCTGCATTCCCTCCCCACCACCTTTGGTGAGCCATAGGTCAATTATGGGTGTTGTTTATACTTCTGGGTGCTGGGTCCTGGAGGCCAGGACACCCCTGGCTCAGTTCTATGTGGTCTATCATCCTCAAACAACTTGTCTGAACTTATCCTCATGGTGGAGATAGGTATTCAAGAAAGACAGCTGAAATGCTCAAGGCTTCCTAAGGCCAAATCTCATAACAGGTGCTATGTCTCATTCTTTTGACTAAAGCAAGTCACAACGCCAGCCCAGATTCAGTGGGCTGGAAATAGACTCTACCTCTTAATGTAAGTTGTTATGAAATTATATTGCAAAGGGTATAATTACAGGAAAGGATAGAGAATCAGGGCCAATTTTTCCATCATTTTACCATATCTATCACGAACCTAGGTTAATAATTTTCTACAAAAAAAATGAAGTAATAGGGGTTAAAAGAAAAAGCAGGAGTTTATTTTTACTGTGATATATAAACACAGAAATCAGTAACTGCTTGACATTCCAGAAAGTGCTCTTATGTCAGATTCAGAGCCAACAGAATATCTTTTTCCTAGTGGCAAGCAAGAAATCTCCAATGCTTTTCTTTTCTGGAAGATAATATTTAAGGAAATAAATACACTCCACATAACTTGAAGTTCTCATTTTGTTATTGAAATAGGACATCATGATTGCACATATTAGCAATAATGATGGACAAGTTGAGGCAAGTGACACAATATTCTAAATGTCTGTGGCAATTTTTATGTCCCACTCTATTAAGTAATAGGGGACTTCAAGTCTTTCCTTGGGGATTCTATAGTAAACAGCACTAACATTTCCCACTAAACCAGAATCCTAGAAAACACTATTTCCATAAAGCACAGAAAAACTTCAGGATGACAAAAATTCTAAACAGGAAATATTGAATTCACAGTGTGCCCTGAGTATGTGACGATGGCCCCAATGATTGGTGTGCCATCACCAAAGACCAGCTATCAATAGGTTTGAGTATAGTTATATTTTTCGTCCTCTTAGAAAGAACAACAAAAAAATAATTCACTATAGGAAATTCAGCAAATAACTGATGATAGTTGACTGAATTTAGCAAAATACAAGTCCTTCATTCAGGCGTGTTTAGTTTACATCTAGTAAAGCTTGCCATTACCAAAGGGTATATATGTGTCTAGATAGAGGAATACTTCTTTGATACTTCAATGCTTTACTTATTCTTATATTTTCCCCTAAATTACAAGAGCATTGGTGTAATGACTGACTCTACTGGGATGAATCCTCCATCTCACCCCAAATTCCTCTCTATAATTCTGTATTGGTTTCCTGTTGCTGCTATAACAAATTACCACAAATGTAGTGGCTTAAAATGATACAGATTTATTGTCTTACAGTTCTGGAGGTGAAATGTCTCAAGTATGTCTCAATGGGTTAAAACCAAGGTATCAACAGGCTG
This sequence comes from Neogale vison, assembly GCF_020171115.1. NCBI lineage: Eukaryota > Metazoa > Chordata > Mammalia > Carnivora > Mustelidae > Neogale > Neogale vison. The sequence goes on along the minus strand of NC_058101.1, from coordinate 148,048,770 downwards.
CATTCCCTTCTGGAGGCTCTGAGACTCTTGTTTCCTGCCTGTTTGAGCTTGTATAGGCTGCCTGCTTTCCTTGGCTTGTGGCCTCTTTGCATAATCAAAGCAGCAGGGGCTGTTGGATCTTTCTTACATCACATCACTCCGACACTGATTCTTCTTCTACCTCCCACTTTCACTTTTAAAGACCACTGTGATTATATCAGACTCACCCAAATCCAGGATAATCTCCCTATTTTAAGGTCACCTGATTAAGAACCTTAAATCTGTCTTCTACCTTAATTCCTCTTTGTCATGGAACATAACATATTCACAGGTTCCCAAGATTAGGACATGGACATCTTTGGGAGGCCGTAATTCTGCCTATTACAAAATCTAGGCCATCTTACCTCTTTCCTCAAACTACTTTAGATACTGATGCATAATGATGTAAACTAATTCTTCACAAGAGAGACTTTGCAGCACATGCTTATGATACCAAGGAGAATTTCTTTAGATGACAAACTGCATCTTTCCAATGCAAAATCTATAAATATCTACCATATCATCATTGAAATGGAAAAGAATGCATCACAGTTCTTCAACAATAAGAAGGATCATTTGAAAGAATATAATTAGAATGTTTTATTTATTATTTTTAAATTTAAATTCAATTAGCCAACTTATAGTACATCATTAGTTTCAGATGTAGTGTTCAATAATTTATCAGTTTCATATAACACCCAGTGTTCATCACAACATGTGCCCTCTTTAACGCCCATCATCCAATTACCATATGTAGAACATGAGAAACAGGAAAGAGGACAGTAGAGGAAAGGAGGGAAAACAGAATGGGGTATTTTATATATTATTGATAAGCTACACTCAGAGTCAATTCAATGCATCATGCTTCATTACTGATAAATTCCTTGATTTACTACAAACCCTCTGCAAGTCCTTATTTTTACCCCTTTCCTTATCTGCAAAGAGTGCGATAGTAATTGCTGCTTATTTTGAGGCAGTGATCAATTGGTTTAATTTTTTCAAATTACCAAATAAAGATGAATAATAAATTGTCTTTGGTTTCAACTTATAATAAAACTGACACATGTCTGTCAAATAAAGAAATAAAAATCTTGAAAAAAAAACTGACACAAAAATGACATGCCCATCTGTAAGCAGACATGAAGATTATTTATGTCTTGTGATCTAATTCTTTATCCTCTTAGACAAAAGTGAACATAGTCTAATACAGTATATAATTATATATAAGATATGATAGGATGAAGGCAGGAGTTCTAAAGTACAAAAAAAAAAAAAAAGGAAAAATAAATCAGAAAAGAAAAAAGAGACTTAGGAAGAAAGGAGGCTGGAACTATTACAAATAAATGAGAGGGAGCACTAATTTCCTTGGAATTTAAACAGTGGTTACATAATGGCTGCCTTCTTTTTTCACTAGGTATGACTTAATTTGAAATATTGGTATAAAATAGCATAATGTGGTATTGAAAGCATAAGGAAATATGAGAATAAATTAATGCCAACTTGACAGACAGTAGGGTCATTATGTGAGGTAACAGCTTTTTTTTTTCTAATATTTCATTAGAAAAACTACTTATGTCTCCATTAAGAAATGTTCACTCAAAATATGATGTGGCAATTTTTAGATATCCCCATTACCAGTATAAATCTGGGAGAAATAAACAAATAGTCATAAGCTATGGACACTTACTATTTTTATATAAATCATGGGTGGTCTTCTAGTATATTCAGCTTGATTTTGTTCTGGCCATAGAGAACTTTCCATCTAGACTGAACCGTTCGAGTTTCCCCAAATGTCTTTCTTCATTCCACTCCTTTCATCTAGAACATCTCTCCCACTTTTCCTTGGAATAATTCCTACTCCACCTTTAATCCTGAGTTTAGCTATCACTCTGAGAAGCATTCTCTGGTACCATGTTTTCTTGATATTCCTATAATGGTTTGCTCCTGTTATCACTATAGTTGGCATATTATAAATAAGTGTTCACTTTTCTTCCTCTACTCTACTCCCCAAATCAGTTTTCCTGCTACTTGAAAGCAAGGTCCCTACTGTTTTTATCTTGCACTCTCAAAGTCTTACATACAATGAGTTAGTTGAATAAATAGGTAAGTGGGAAAGAAGGAAAGGAAAGGAGAGGAGAGGGAAGAGGAGGGGAGGGGAGGGGAGGGGGAAATCTAGGCAAAAAGATGCTTAATAATGCTTATTCACAAGCACAGCCATAAAGGTTTTCTACATCTATAAGAGAAATGCCACTTTCCACCATCCATGATTATAAGAAGGGCATTTATCGACACACCCTGGGCATTCTCAGTATGCTCCATTTTCACAGCACAACATAGACTATACAGTGCTCTGCTGCATAATTCAAGAATGATTCCATTCAATCACTAGCAAGCAACCAATGTGATCATGTGAAAAATAAACTTTGAGGGACTCAATTAATATTCTTCTACCAAAGAGAGATGTAATCTGTCCTGATGTCAATAAGGCATTTTGATTGTTTTAAAAAACAAAGTTAAAGACATTTAGAAAAAGAGGTTTGAGTCATGTGTATATTAAACAAGTGAATGACTGACACGGGGATTATATTCAGAGGGCAACTATCAGTGATATTTGGAGAAACCTTCCACACTGTGTTTCACAGGTAAAAGCCCTACATTTCTTATCATTACTAATGTCCAGAATAAAGGAATTAAAAATATGCAGTTGTTCCTACTCTGTTAAAAAAGTTAATTTAGGGACACCTGGGTGGCTCAGTCGGTTAAGCTGCTGATTCTTGATTTTGGCTCAGGTCATGTTTTCAGGGTCCGGGGATCAAGCTCTGCATAGGGCTCCATGCTCAGCGAGGAGTGTGCTTGTCCCTCTGCCACTACCCCCTCTCCCCATGCCACTACTGCCCTACCACACTCTCTCTCTTTCTCAAATAACTAAAAGCTTTAAAAGATTAATTTAAATGACTGATGAAATGGAGAAATTTCCTATAAAATGAGATAAAAAAAGAAGACACAAAACTGTATATTTTTAAACCAAAATAAATAATCCATATGCAGAATAAAGTATAATTGACAGGTAAGCCTTAAGTACAAAAGAAAACAACTGAACATAAGGGGCTAGATTTAACCATGAGCAGAATGGTTAGTAACCTAATGCCTTAAACCAGTCATTCTCAACCAGGGATGACTGTGCCCCATTGGACACATTTGGCAACATCTGGAGACATTCTTCACTGTCATGACTGGGAAGGGTGCTACCAGCTTCTAGTGGATAGAAGCCAGGGATATACTACACATCCTACACACAACAAAAGCTCACTACCACCACAACAAAAAATTATCTGTCCAAATTTTCAATATGTTTAAGTTGAGAAACAAATTTTTAAAAAATTATATGATGCAAGAAAGAATTAAAATAAATGATAGGCATTTAAAGCTTCCCCACAACAATATTCTGTACCAAATCCATATTAGAACATCATATCCTGTTTAGGTTATTACCCTTTAGAAAATGTAGGTTGTGAATGATTAAAACTAGACTCTACTATATAATTGCCCATGTCTTACACTTCTGCTTATTCAAGGAATATTATGTTATTAGTCTGTCTCCCTCCTATCTAGAAGATGTGGAAATATTCTGTGGAAATAGCTGGTTTCAAGCTGAATTCCATGTCTTAGGTTAGTATCAAGAAAGCTAAGTTTCCTGGATAAAAAAAAATACTAACAAATATACTGTCTGATAAACAGACTAAAAAAGAAATCTAAATAAAATTTAAATTGAATGTTCTGGAAAATTAAAGCAGTTCTCAATTGTGTGCAAAAAGAAAATCTCTAAAAACACATAGAAAAATATAAAATACACCAAAAATACAAATACCACAGAACTTTAAATGAATGAGCCAAAAATCTTACATTACCAACATCAAACTATCCCAAAGGCTCAACATGTTTTAAAAATATGCATTTTATAGCTAGAAATGTGGTAAAAATGAAGAATGAGGGATTCCAAATCAAAATAAACAAATCTTCAAGTCACTTTAGAGTAGACAACGGTTAGAAAAGGGATAAGGTGCTGGAAATGAAGTTAGAAGAGATCATTTTAAAAAGTGGGAAATGACAAGCAAGTTTTTGTGGTGAGAAGAGTTTATTTTCGTGAAGCCACACTGAACAAAATGACACAGTGGAACCATTTTGTGTGGTCCTGTTCATATTTCCATTGGATGGGCACTGTGCTGATTCCACCATATGATTTGCAGCCAAATATGACAAAATGTGACTTTAAGCAAAAATATGTATAAAATATTGTTTATTATTTAAATTTCAAAACAAGTATTACATTCAGGATAAGCACCACATACTAGTTAAGCATTATAAAACACACCCTAAGTACGTATGGTCATGTTTTTAGTTTAAACATTTTCTAAATGTTCTTTAATGAGATAGTTGAATTTATAATATTATTTAATTCATTCAACTGCTCAGTATGACAAATACACTAAATTTCACTTTGATAATACATCATCCAACAGCTAAAAGGGCATAATTTATATTATTGTAACATAATGTGATTTGGAAATGGAGAAAAATGTTAAGAAGTCTTCAGACAAGTCTTTTTACCTCCTAGCCAGTAGTTTCAACATCTTGGCCAGCAAATCTTTTCCCAGAAATAACAACACAAAATTAAGGATCCTCCTTAGAGTTTCCCTCCCTAGGCAGTAGGAAGAAGCAAGACTCTATTGTGTCAACTCTTGAATAACCAGGAATTAACCACAGTCAACATCTTTGTATATCAATGCCTTTCTCACTTCGGAAAATTTCTCTGCATTTTCCCTTCATCTGTGAGAATTACCATTCTCTCTGTCCCTCCCATCTCCACTTCCACACCTTCTCATGAAGCAAATATTACATCTCGTTTTAATTTTTAAATTAAAATGAGATTAAATTAAAATCCATGTTTTTAAAATCCCTCTTTTCTTACTTTTTCATTTTTTATTTTCTGCATTCTTTGTATGCTCTTAGATCTCTTTTAGTTTACTATTACATCTTCTGTTGCACCTAACATAACATAAACTTCTGTTTAACCACTCCATTGTGTTTTGTTTTTCTAATAACTACATTTTTCATTTCTAAAAGTTCTTTTCAGTTATTTTTCAAATTTACCTTTTCTTCATTAATAGCATCTTTTTTTTTCTTTTTTTTTTTAGATTTTATTTATTCATTTGACAGAGAGAGATCACAAGTAGGCAGAGAGGCAGGCAGAGAGAGGAGGAAGCAGGCTCCCCGCTGAGCAGAGAGCCTGATGCGGGGCTCGATCCCAGAACCCTGAGATCATGACCTGAGCCGAAGGCAGAGGCTTTAACCCACTGAGCCACCCAGGTGCCCCCATTAATAGCATCTTTTCAATTTGTTTTATTTCTTCTTTTATGCCCTTAATTATATTAATTTCTTTTAGAATATTAGTTGGTGATTCTTTTTTTTTTCTCTCTCACCATTTAAATCATGGGAGAACAACATTCCAGCTGATGAGTGGATTGCACTGATATGGGACCTTACCCTCTCATTTCAAATACATATCTATGCTGAATAAAATAGCACAAACAAAATCAAATACTTGAGTTATAAATTAACTAAAATGCTAAAATTAACAAAAGTGCTAAAAATGAAGAAGGAACTTAAAGAAGTGTGTATGGGTTGAATTATGTCCTTCTCTAAATACATATAGTGAAGACTTAATCCCCAGTACCTCAGAATATGGTCTGATTTGGAAATAGGTTCACTGCAGATGTAATTAGTTAAGTTAAGTTAGGATAAAGTTATCCTACAGTAGGGTGGGACCCTAATCCAACATGACCGGTATCTAAAAAGGAAAACTTTGGACACAGACACACACATGCAGAAGAACACCATGTGAAAGGGAAGGCAGAGATTGGCTGGATACTCCTACACAGCAAGGAACACCAAAGGTTGCCAGCAAAACACCAAAAACTTGTGAGAGGCATGAAACTGATTCTTTCTCATAGCCCTCAGAAGGATCCAACCCTGCAGACACCCTGATCTTTGACTTCTAACCTCCAAAAAGTAAGATAATTAAATTTTTGTTTTAGCCATGCAGTCTTTTGTACTATTACAGGAACCCCAGAAAACTAATACAAAGGGTAAGCTGAAGCCAAAGATATGGGGCTTATTGGGTAATTAGGGCCAGTGATGAGTTAGGGTTTTAAGCCTGGGAAGTGAAGGAAACTCAAGGATAGATCCTGTTCCCCAGGAAGGTAAAACTGAGCTAGTTGTGTAAGGCCAGGAATCTAGGAGGGCTTCTTTGTAAGTAAAAAGAGACTAGAAAAATTCTATTTACTAGAGCCTTGAGCAGAAAAAGAGTACGTAAAAGATCTTACCATCTATGAACAGAGATAATTTTACTACTTCCTTTCAAATTTGGGTGCCTTTCATATCTTTTTCTTGCTTAATTGCTCTGGCTGGGACTTCTATTACTATGTTGAATAGAAGTGGTAAAAGCAGGCATGCTTGGTTTGTCCCCAGTCTTACGGGAAAACTATTCGGCCTTTAACCATTGAGAATGATATTCACTGTGACTTGTTCATATATCGTTTTTATTATGCTGAGGTAATTTCTTTCTGTTCCTAGTTTGTTGAGAGTTTTTATCATGAAAAGGTGTTGAGTTTTATCAAATGCCTTTTCTGCCTCAATTGAGATGATTATAAATTTTTTCCCTTCATTCTGTTAATGCTGTATATTACACTGGCTGATTTTCACATATTAAATCATCTTTGGATGATTCATAATTCATTCCAGGAATAAATCCCACTTGGTCATGGTGTATAATCCTTCCAATACACTGTTTGAATTCAGTTTGCTAGTTTTTGTTGACAGTTTTTGCATCAATGTTCATAAGAGATACTGGTGTCTAATTTTTTTTCCCCTGTCATTTGTGTGTGTGTGTGTGTGTGTGTGTGTGTTTTCTTATAGTTTGTTTACCTGGCTTCATTATCAGTATAGTTATGGCCTTACAGAATAGATTGGAAGTGTTTCTTCCTCTGCAATATTTGGGAAAATTTGAGAAGAATTGGTGTTAGTTCTTCTTTAAATATTTGGTAGAATTCACCAGAGAAGCCACCAGTTCCAGAGCTTTTCTTTAGATCTTTGATTACAGATTCAACTTCATTACTAGTTTTAGGTTTATTCAGATTTTCTAATTCTTTGTCATTCAGTCTTGATAGGTTTTGTGTTTCTAAGAATTTGTCCATTCCATCTGTTATCCAATTTGTTAGGATACAACCATTCATAGTACTCTCTTATAATCCTTTTGGTTTTATAGAATCAGTAGTAATGTCCCCACTTCCATTTTTATTTTAGTAATTTGAATCTTCTTTCTCTTATCTTCTTAGTCAATCTAGTTAAAGGTTTGTCAGTTTTGTTGATTATTCTGAGTAACAATTTTTGGTTTCACTATTTTCTCTATTGCTTTTCTATTCCCTATTTCACTTATCTCTGTTCTAATTTTTATTATTTCCTTCCTTCTACTAACTTTCAGTTTAGTTTGCTCTTTTTTTAGTTCCTTAAGTTGTAAAAGCTGATTTGTGATCTTCTTTGTTTTTTTTAGTATAAGTAATTACAGTTATAAATTCTCCATTAGCACTGTTTTCACTACATCCCATAAGTTTTTGCATGTTGTCATTTTCATTTGTCTCTGTCTTAGTCTGCTTGCGATGCTGTAACAAAATATCACAGATTGGGTGGCTTAACAGAAATTTGTTTTTGTCACAGTTCTGGATACTGGAAGTCAAAGATCAAAGTACCTCCCAGTACTTTGAGAGTTGGTGTCAGATAAGAACTTGCCCCTTGAGTTATAGACTGTCACCAACTCACCTTGTGTTCACATAAACTCTTCTTGTGATGTGGTGGGGAGGGGTGGTAGCAGACAGAGCTCTCTGGTGTCTCTTCTAACAAGGACACTACTCCTATCGGATCAGGATCCCATCCTTATTACCTCTTTTAACCTTAATTTCTTCCTTAAATGTCCCATCTCCAAATGCTGCCACACTGGAAATTAGGGCTTCAACATACGAATCTTGGGGAGACACAAACATTCAGTCTGTAACATTTTGCTCCTGGTCCAGTTTGCACCTTTAACATTTTGCTTAGAAATCTCTTCAGCTAAATATCCAATTTCATTGTTCACAAATTCTATTTCCACAGAATACTAGAACACAATTCAGCTAACTTCTTTGCCACTTTATAACAAGAATCACCTTTCTTCCAGTTTCCAATAACCTATTCATTTCCATCTGAGACCTCATGAGAATAATCTTTAACATCCATATTTCTTTTTTTTTTTTAAAGATTTTATTTATTTATCTGACAGACAGAGATCACAAGGAAGCAAGAGAGGCAGGCATAGAGAGAGGGGGAAGCAGGCTCCCTGCTGAGCAGAGAGCCTGATGTGGGGCTCAATCCCAGGACCCTGGGATCACGACCTGAGCCGAAGGCAGAGGCTTTAACCCACTGAGCCACTCAGGCGCCTCTAACATTGATATTTCTACCAACATTCTATTCATGTTTATTTTTTTTTTAAATGGAGGCTTTCTCTTCAGCTCTCCTCCTTTCTTAAGAGACCCGACCAGAATCACCATTGAGATCCATATTTCTACCAATAGTCCCTTCATGGAAATCTAGAATTTTTAAAGCATACATCCCCCAAATCCTCCAGCCTTCACCCAGTACCCATTTCCAAAGCCACTTCCATATCTTTAAGTATTTGTTACCACAGCATGCCCACTTCATGGTACCAAATGTCTCTGCTCAGGTCCTGTAACAAAATACCATAGACTGTGTGACTCAAACAACAGAAATTAATTTTCTCAACATTCTGGAGACTAGAATAATCAAGGTCCAGCAGGGTTCAGTTCCCTGGCTTCAGTTCTCTTTCTGGCTTATAGATGCTCACCTTTTCAGTGTGTCTTCACATGGCCTTTCCTTGGTGAGTGTGGGGAGAGAGAGAGAGAGAGAGATGAGAGATTGATTGTGTATCCTTTCTGGTATTTCTTCTTATAAGGAGACTAATCCTGGTAGATTCGGGCCACAAGCTTTTTATACCATTTAACCTTAATTCCTTCCTTAGGGTTCTCTTCTCCAAATACAGTCATACTGGGGGTTAACTTTTCAATATATGAATTTTAGGGAGACACAAACATTCAGTCTACAACATTCTCTGTTTTCTAATTCCCTTGAGATTTTTTTCTTTGAGGTTGGCCCACTGGCTGTTTAATTTTCACAAATTTGTGAATTCTCCAGTTTCCTTCTGTTATTGAATTCTAACATCATCTTGTTGTGGTCAAAGAAGAGACTTTGTATGATGTCTATATTTTAAAATCTATTTTAAGTTTAAAGTTCATGACCTAACATATGTTGATCCCAGAGACCATTCTATGTTCACTTGAGAAAAATGTGTATTCTATTGTTATTGAGTAGAGCATCCTATATATGCCTATTAGATCTAGTTGGTTTATGATGTTGCTCAAGTCCTCTAATTTCTCACTTATCTTCTGTCTGTTTGTTCTATCCATTATTGAGAGTTGAGTATTAAAGTCTCCAAATATTATTGTAGAAATATCGCTCCCTTCAATTCTGTCAATTTTTGCTTTATATATTTTGATGGTCTATTATTAGATGCACAAATACTTATAACAATGTAATATTTACTGTATTAAATATTTTTAAATATATAATGCCCTCCTTTGTCTCTTGTGACCTTTTTTGACTTAAAGTCTAGTTTGTCTGATATTAGCTTAGCTACCTTTGCTCTCTTTTGGATACTATTTATATGGAATGCCTTTTTCCATCCTTCCACTTTCAACCAATTTGTGTCTTTGGATCCAAAGTAAGTCTCTTGTAGAAAGCATATAGTTGGATCTGTTTTGTTTTATTTTTGAGAGAGAGAGAGAGAGTGCAAGTTGGAGGGATGCAGAGGAAAGAGAGAGAGAGAGAGAATCCCAAGCAGGCTCCACACATGGCAAAGAGCCCAATTCAGGCCTTGATCTCATGACCCTGAGATCACAGCCTGAGCCAAAATCAAGAGTTGGACACTTAACTGACTGAGCCACCCAAGGGGCTACTGGACCTGTTTTTTAACCCATCCTACCAATATCTGTCTTTTTATTGCAGAGTTTAATCTATTTACATTTAAAGTAATTGATATAGAGGCACTTCTGTCATTTTGCTGTTTGTTTTCTATATGCCTTATAGCTTTCTTATTCTTCTTTGTTGAATATGGTCTTCTTTCTATTTAGTTGATTCTGGGGGGTTGAAATGTTTTAATTCCCTTATAATTTTTTTTAATGTATATCCTATAACTATTTTCCTTGCGGTTACCATGGAACTTACATTTAACATCCCAAAGTTATAACACTGTAATTTGAATTTATAACAGATTAATTCCAAAAAGGTACAAAAGTTCTGCCTTTTATGCTCTATCCCCACCCCTTTGGTTAATGATGTCACAAAATTATGTCTTTGTATATTATATATCCAAGAACTTAAACTAATAATTGTTTTTTTAAAAAATGCACTAGTCTCTTGAAATTATGTAGAAAACAAAATGTGGAGTTACAAGTAAAAGTTATAGTAACACTAGTTTTTAGACCAATACATTTTAAAAATTAGTCTCTCATAAGTCATGTGGAAAATAAAAAGTGGAGTTATAGCCTACTAAGAACTTTATTTCTTCATTTGGCTTCAAGTTATTATCTAACATCCTTTCATTTCAATCTTCAGGTCTCCCTATAAGACTTCTTGCAGGGCAAGTTTAGTGGTTAAAAAAAAAAAAATTCTCCCATATTTTGTTTACTTAGGAACGTCTGAATTTCTCCCTTACTTCTGAGAAACAGTTCCGTTGGATAGAAGATTCTTGGTTAACAATTTCCTTTCTTTTTATTTTTTTTTAAAGATTCTATTTATTTATTTGAGAGACATAGAGACAGACAGTGACAGACATAATGAGAGAGAGCACAAGCAGGAAGAGAGGCAAAAGGAGAAGGAGAAGCAGGCTCCCCTCTGAGCAGGGAGACAGATGTGGGACTCGATCCCAGGACCCTGAGATCATGATCTGAGCTGAAGGCAAATGCTTAACCAACTGAGCCACCCAGGTGTCCCAACAATTTCTTTCTTTTAAGAATATATTAGCCCACTGCCTTCTGGCTTCCAAAGTTTCTAGTGATAAATCTGCAAATAATCTTATTGAGGATCTCGTGTGTGTGACCATTTGTTTTCCTCTTGCTGCTCTCAAGATTCTCTGTCTTTGACTTTTGGGTAATTTGATTATAATGTGTCTTGGTGTGGATCTCTTTGATCATCCTACTTGGAATTCATTGAGCTTCTTGGATGTTTATCTTCATGTCTTTCATCAAATTTTTGAGGTTTTCAGCCATTATTTTTTCAAATGATCTCTCCTACCCTCTCTTTTCTTTCTAGGACTCCCACAATGGTTAAGTTGGTCCGCTTGATGGTGTCCCACAGGTTTCTTAGGCTCTCTTCACTTTTTTTTTTTTTTTTTCTGTTCTTCACCCTCCATAATTTCAACTGCCCTATCTTCAAATTTGCTGAATCTTTCTTCTGCCTGTTCAAATCTGTATTTGAATCCCTCTAGTGAGTTTTCTACTTGTTATACTGTTCAACTATAGAATTTCTTTTTAAAAAAATTTTACTTATTTATTTGATAGAGAAAGAGAGAGCACAAGCAGGGGGAGTGGGGGAGGGAGAAACAGATTCACTGCTGAGCAGGGAGTCTGATGTGGGGCTTGATCCCAGGACCCTGGGATCATGGCTTGAGCCGAAGGCAGATGCTTAAATGACTGAGCCCCCCACTTACTTTCAACCATAGAATTTCTTTTTGGCTTCTCTTTGGTTTTCTCTCTCTTCAGTGATATTTCCATTTTGTTCATACATTTTTTTCCTGGACTTTTTCCACAACATCCTTTAATTCTTTGAACATCATTATGATAGTTGTTTTATTTAGTAGGCCTGCCTTCCAGTCTTCCTCAAGAATAGTTTCTATTTGTAGATTTCTTTCCTGTGAATGCAGAATATTACTTTGTTTCTTTATATGTCTTGAGGTATTTTTGTTGAAAAATGGGCATTTGAATCTAATACTGTGGTATCTCTTGAGATCAGATTCTCTTCTTCTTCAAGGGTTTGCTATTTTTTGTTTTTGTTTTGATCTTTGTAGGTTAGCTCCTTGCTGAGGATTACCCTGAGATATAAACAAGGTCTTTTCAGGTCTTTTCTGAGCCTGCATCTTTCCCTAGCATGTGCAATTACTTTCTAATTTCCTCTGAATATGCAGCTGCTTTTGAATGTCCCAGTCTTTCATTTGAAGGGGGAAAAGGTTTTTAAAAAATGGGAGATCAATAAAAGGGGGTGCCAGCTCATCAATGCCCTGGAAGGCGCTTGAGCCAGGGGGGTAGAGGCTTAAAACAACAGAGGGGGCTGGTGCAACAATGGCGGGACACTTCTGTGTCTGTACTTCTATAACTAGAAGCAGCAATCAGAACTCAATATCAAATTTTCAATATTTAATGGGAAGGGCTCTTAATGCACACCCTGGCTCCTACAAGCTGCACATAAGCTGCTCTAGGATCATGTGCATAACTGTCTGCCTTGGCCTGAGGAGTGGAAGATGAGGGAGTTATCACTGTGCTAAGAGTAGAAATTGATTGAAATGAACTGTCTACTCCTTCCTTTGGAAGCTGCAAGCCTTCAATAGATTCTAAGGTTCCAAAATAGTTACATCAGATAGATTCTGCAGTGTGATTATTGTCTTGGTGAATGTTAGGGTCCGTGATCAAAGGAACGAGACTGATACAAAGCGAAAGTCAAGCAAAACTTTATTTCGCGCCAAGCATCAGGAATCAAACTACCGGTCAGAGCTACCTCTTACGAAAAGGCGGTGACGATGAACCCAACAAGGTCACTTCCAAGAAGGCCACTCTGGACGAGGCTGCTCTAGATGACGTTGCTGCTCCACAGATGAGGCCGCTCCATGATTGGAGCCGTTCCCAAGAAGAGGCCACTCCCAAGACAAGGCCACTGCTCAATGAAGTTTCTCCCCGGACAAGGCCGCTCCCAAGAAGAGGCTGTTCTGGACAAGACCATTTCCTGGATGAGGCCACTCCCAATGACGAAGAAGCAACAATGACAAGGAGGACAACCCAGATGACACAGACTCTGCTCCCCACGATGCTACTCTGACCAGGCTTCCACCCGGAGGAAGCCACCACTGCGGACAAGGCCACTTGTGGTTCGGGGTGGCGAGGCATTTTGCAGGGAGGCTGCTGGTGTCTAGGGGCCGTTGGCATCTCAGGGCTGCTTATGCCTCCAGACTGCTGGCATCTAGGGGCTGCAGGTGTCAGGACCGACTGCTGGCCTCTAGGGTCTGTAGGCATCAGGACCGCAGGCGTCGAGGGACCGCTGGCAACTGGACCGCAGATGTCTCAGGACCGCAGGCGTCGAGGGACCGCTGACAACTGGACCGCAGACGACTGGACTGCTGGGCCGCCGGAGGCTGGAGGCTGCAGGCGGCGGCGCTCGGGGCCGGAGGCTGGAAGCTACAGGCTACGGTGCTCGGGGCCGCCGCCGGAGGCTGGAAGCTGCAGGTGGCGGCGCTCGAGGCCGGAGGCTGGAAGCTGCAGGCGACGGTGCTCGGGGCCGCCGCCGGAGGCTGGAAGCTGCAGGTGGCGGCGCTCGAGGCCGGAGGCTGGAAGCTGCAGGCGACGGTGCTCGGGGCCGCCGCCGGAGGCTGGAAGCTGCAGGTGGCGGCGCTCGAGGCCGGAGGCTGGAAGCTGCAGGCGGCGGCGCTCGAGGCCGGAGGCTGGAAGCTGCAGGCGGCGGCGCTCGAGGCCGGAGGCTGGAAGCTGCAGGCGGCGGCGCTCGGGGCCGCCGCCGGAGGGCGCAGGCGGCGGCGCTCGGGGCCGCCGCCGGAGGGCGCAGGCGGCGGCGCTCGGGGCCGCCGCCGGAGGGCGCAGGCGGCGGCGCTCGGGGCCGCCGCCGGAGGCTGCAGGCGGCGGCGCTCGGGGCCGCCGCCGGAGGGCGCAGGCGGCGGCGCTCGGGGCCGCCGCCGGAGGCTGCAGGCGATGGCTCGGGGCTGGAGGCTGGAAGCTGCAGGCGGCGGTGCTCGAGGCCGGAGGCTGGAAGCTGCAGGCGACGGTGCTCGGGGCCGCCGCCGGAGGCTGGAAGCTGCAGGTGGCGGCGCTCGAGGCCGGAGGCTGGAAGCTGCAGGCGACGGTGCTCGGGGCCGCCGCCGGAGGCTGGAAGCTGCAGGTGGCGGCGCTCGAGGCCGGAGGCTGGAAGCTGCAGGCGACGGTGCTCGGGGCCGCCGCCGGAGGCTGGAAGCTGCAGGTGGCGGCGCTCGAGGCCGGAGGCTGGAAGCTGCAGGCGGCGGCGCTCGAGGCCGGAGGCTGGAAGCTGCAGGCGGCGGCGCTCGAGGCCGGAGGCTGGAAGCTGCAGGCGGCGGCGCTCGGGGCCGCCGCCGGAGGGCGCAGGCGGCGGCGCTCGGGGCCGCCGCCGGAGGGCGCAGGCGGCGGCGCTCGGGGCCGCCGCCGGAGGGCGCAGGCGGCGGCGCTCGGGGCCGCCGCCGGAGGCTGCAGGCGGCGGCGCTCGGGGCCGCCGCCGGAGGGCGCAGGCGGCGGCGCTCGGGGCCGCCGCCGGAGGCTGCAGGCGATGGCTCGGGGCTGGAGGCTGGAAGCTGCAGGCGGCGGTGCTCGCCGCCGGAGGCTGGAAGCTGCAGGCGGCGGTGCTCGCCACCTGCAGCTTCCAGTCTCCGGCGGCGGCCCCGAGCACCGTCGCCTGCAGCTTCCAGCCTCCGGCCTCGAGCGCCGCCACCTGCAGCTTCCAGCCTCCGGCGGCGGCCCCGAGCACCGTCGCCTGCAGCTTCCAGCCTCCGGCCTCGAGCGCCGCCACCTGCAGCTTCCAGCCTCCGGCGGCGGCCCCGAGCACCGTAGCCTGTAGCTTCCAGCCTCCGGCCCCGAGCGCCGCCGCCTGCAGCCTCCAGCCTCCGGCGGCCCAGCAGTCCAGTCGTCTGCGGTCCAGTTGTCAGCGGTCCCTCGACGCCTGCGGTCCTGAGACATCTGCGGTCCAGTTGCCAGCGGTCCCTCGACGCCTGCGGTCCTGATGCCTACAGACCCTAGAGGCCAGCAGTCGGTCCTGACACCTGCAGCCCCTAGATGCCAGCAGTCTGGAGGCATAAGCAGCCCTGAGATGCCAACGGCCCCTAGACACCAGCAGCCTCCCTGCAAAATGCCTCGCCACCCCCGAACCACAAGTGGCCTTGTCCGCAGTGGTGGCTTCCTCCGGGTGGAAGCCTGGTCAGAGTAGCATCGTGGGGAGCAGAGTCTGTGTCATCTGGGTTGTCCTCCTTGTCATTGTTGCTTCTTCGTCATTGGGAGTGGCCTCATCCAGGAAATGGTCTTGTCCAGAACAGCCTCTTCTTGGGAGCGGCCTTGTCCGGGGAGAAACTTCATTGAGCAGTGGCCTTGTCTTGGGAGTGGCCTCTTCTTGGGAACGGCTCCAATCATGGAGCGGCCTCATCTGTGGAGCAGCAACGTCATCTAGAGCAGCCTCGTCCAGAGTGGCCTTCTTGGAAGTGACCTTGTTGGGTTCATCGTCACCGCCTTTTCGTAAGAGGTAGCTCTGACCGGTAGTTTGATTCCTGATGCTTGGCGCGAAATAAAGTTTTGCTTGACTTTCGCTTTGTATCAGTCTCGTTCCTTTGATCACGGACCCTAACAGTAAGTTTCTCTTAAAGATCTCATTTCTCTCCTTTAATTCCACATCTTGAATCACAAAATCTT
This sequence comes from Neogale vison, assembly GCF_020171115.1. Lineage (NCBI taxonomy): Eukaryota > Metazoa > Chordata > Mammalia > Carnivora > Mustelidae > Neogale > Neogale vison. Next base: position 148,032,904 of record NC_058101.1, on the reverse strand, counting down.
GGCATCATTTAGAATAATATTTTTAAAAAGAATAATATTTGTATGTTATAGGAATCATGTGATGTCAGACCATGGTTTTTCTTATGATGTCATAAGGCAGTATTCTATATAAATGCATTTGCACTCTAGAATTTCTTCCAAGTAGAAACAGGTGGTTATGTTAACTTTTTCTTTTTCTTTCTTTCTTTTTTTACTTCAAAAGAAAGAAAACACATCAGTTCACAGCAATGTTAATAGCTGGAGGGGAGGATTCTGGGAAGATGGAGTAGGAAGCACCAGAAATCTCTCTTTTCACTGTTAGGGTCCGTGATCAAAGGAACGAGACTGATACAAAGCGAAAGTCAAGCAAAACTTTATTTCGCGCCAAGCATCAGGAATCAAACTACCGGTCAGAGCTACCTCTTACGAAAAGGCGGTGACGATGAACCCAACAAGGTCACTTCCAAGGCGGCCACTCTGGACGAGGCTGCTCTAGATGACGTTGCTGCTCCACAGATGAGGCCGCTCCATGATTGGAGCCGTTCCCAAGAAGAGGCCACTCCCAAGACAAGGCCACTGCTCAATGAAGTTTCTCCCCGGACAAGGCCGCTCCCAAGAAGAGGCTGTTCTGGACAAGACCATTTCCTGGATGAGGCCACTCCCAATGACGAAGAAGCAACAATGACAAGGAGGACAACCCAGATGACACAGACTCTGCTCCCCACGATGCTACTCTGACCAGGCTTCCACCCGGAGGAAGCCACCACTGCGGACAAGGCCACTTGTGGTTCGGGGTGGCGAGGCATTTTGCAGGGAGGCTGCTGGTGTCTAGGGGCCGTTGGCATCTCAGGGCTGCTTATGCCTCCAGACTGCTGGCATCTAGGGGCTGCAGGTGTCAGGACCGACTGCTGGCCTCTAGGGTCTGTAGGCATCAGGACCGCAGGCGTCGAGGGACCGCTGGCAACTGGACCGCAGATGTCTCAGGACCGCAGGCGTCGAGGGACCGCTGACAACTGGACCGCAGACGACTGGACTGCTGGGCCGCCGGAGGCTGGAGGCTGCAGGCGGCGGCGCTCGGGGCCGGAGGCTGGAAGCTACAGGCTACGGTGCTCGGGGCCGCCGCCGGAGGCTGGAAGCTGCAGGTGGCAGCGCTCGAGGCCGGAGGCTGGAAGCTGCAGGCGACGGTGCTCGGGGCCGCCGCCGGAGGCTGGAAGCTGCAGGTGGCGGCGCTCGAGGCCGGAGGCTGGAAGCTGCAGGCGACGGTGCTCGGGGCCGCCGCCGGAGGCTGGAAGCTGCAGGTGGCGGCGCTCGAGGCCGGAGGCTGGAAGCTGCAGGTGGCGGCGCTCGAGGCCGGAGGCTGGAAGCTGCAGGCGGCGGCGCTCGAGGCCGGAGGCTGGAAGCTGCAGGCGGCGGCGCTCGGGGCCGCCGCCGGAGGGCGCAGGCGGCGGCGCTCGGGGCCGCCGCCGGAGGGCGCAGGCGGCGGCGCTCGGGGCCGCCGCCGGAGGGCGCAGGCGGCGGCGCTCGGGGCCGCCGCCGGAGGCTGCAGGCGGCGGCGCTCGGGGCCGCCGCCGGAGGGCGCAGGCGGCGGCGCTCGGGGCCGCCGCCGGAGGCTGCAGGCGATGGCTCGGGGCTGGAGGCTGGAAGCTGCAGGCGGCGGTGCTCGCCGCCGGAGGCTGGAAGCTGCAGGCGACGGTGCTCGGGGCCGCCGCCGGAGACTGGAAGCTGCAGGTGGCGGTGCTCGGGGCCGGAGGCTGGAAGCTGCAGGCGGCGGTGCTCGCCGCCGGAGGCTGGAAGCTGCAGGCGGCGGCGCTCGGGGCCGCCGCCAGAGGCTGCAGGCGGCGGCGCTCGGGGCCGCCGCCGGAGGGTGCAGGCGGCGGCGCTCGGGGCCGCCGCCGGAGGGTGCAGGCGGCGGCGCTCGGGGCCGCCGCCGGAGGCTGCAGGCGGCGGCGCTCGGGGCCGCCGCCGGAGGCTGCAGGCGGCGGCGCTCGGGGCCGCCGCCGGAGGCTGCAGGCGGCGGCGCTCGGGGCCGCCGCCGGAGGCTGCAGGCGGCGGCGCTCGGGGCCGCCGCCGGAGGGTGCAGGCGGCGGCGCTCCGGGCCGCCGCCGGAGGGTGCAGGCGGCGGCGCTCGGGGCCGCCGCCGGAGGCTGCAGGCGGCGGCGCTCGGGGCCGCCGCCGGAGGCTGCAGGCGGCGGCGCTCGGGGCCGCCGCCGGAGGGTGCAGGCGGCGGCGCTCGGGGCCGCCGCCGGAGGGTGGAGGCTGGACCGCCAAACGCGGTTATAGCTCTTACAAGAGCTGTTACAGCTCTTCTATACACCGTTGACTCCCCTGCTCTTCTGCGACTTCCACCGCTCTCCGCTCCACTTCACCGCTCTCCGCCGACTTCTCCGCTCTCCGCCGACTTCACCGCTCTCCGCCGACTTCACCGCTCTCCGCCGACTTCACCGCTCTCCGCCGACTTCACCGCTCTCCGCCGACTTCACCGCTCTCCTGTAGCAGCCGCTGCTCTCCTGCAGCAGCCCCCCAGCCCTCCTGCAGGAGCCCCGGCTCTCTTGCAGGAGCCCCCCCGGCTCTCCTGCAGGAGCCCGCGGCTCTCCTGCAGGAGCCCGCGGCTCTCCTGCAGGAGCCCCCCTCTCTCCTGCAGCAGCCCCCCCTTGGCAGCCTGGCAGAGCAACCTTTATGGGGGTGGTTGAGCCCCGCCCCTACACAGGTGGCCAATTGAATTTCAACCTTCCCAGCGCATATACATACGGCCTACTGATTGGATGTCTCCACTCAGTCTGCCCCACCCTTACATTCAGGGTCCACAAGCAAGTTCCTCTGGGAGGGGCAGACCCTTACATTACATGCATGTGAAATCTGGACTCTGAGACAGCTGAATTCATGCTGTATCTTGGAATATAAATGAAATGCAATTCCTTCCTTCTTTCTCCTTCCTTCCTTCCTTCCTACCTTCCTTCTTTCCTTCCTTCTCTCCTTCCTTTCCTCCTTCATTAAGCAAAGTTATTGTATACCATGACCCAAACACTGTCTTAGACACTAAATATACAACAAACAAAAAGATAAAGTCTCTTCTTAATAGAGTTTACATTTATACAGACCAAAAATAGTAGACACAAAAAATAAATTATATGTTATGTTCAAAGGTGATAAGTGCTATGGAAAAAATATAAAGTGGGAAAAGGGAATGAGGAGTGTCAGGTTGGGTAAAAGTGCTGCTATTTCTTCTGTAGTCTTTAGGGAAACCCTCACTTTAGTAAATAATCTAAAATATTTGAATCATAGTTCAGGCAGTAGTTAAACCTTCCTTTCAATCAGTTAATATACAATACCCAAATTAGACTAACTTTCTCGACCTGGAGAATCTTTTGATATTTTTCCTTATTAAATTAAAATGTACCAAACTGCTGTGCTTGTTGCTTAGTGGATCAAGCAGTTTGATGCAAAAAATCCTGACTACCCCTCCACCCCCACCCCAGAGGTGTATGCAATTATTAGAGTGATTCTTTAAAGGACTTGTTAAAATGCCAAAATAGTGCCACAGAAAACACGTGAAATAAAGATTTAAGTTTTCTTTATGGAAAAAAAAAGTGTTTAACAAGGGTTTATGGGGTTTTATAAAAACACCTTAACACCTTACAGACCTAAGGGGGAAAAAGCTCTATTTAAGTATCATGCACCAATAGCAGACCACCCAATGCTGATGACTAGAAGACTCAAACAGACCCATCCTTGGGAGCCTATGTGGAGACCCTAATTTTATGGTCATTTTAATTGTATTTAGGTTATTACCTCATGCCCCAGCAAACACCTACAGTATTTAATAAAAATGAGCACAGAACAGTGTTCTAGTTAAAGTATGTACCAAAATCATAAACTAAGTATGCTTAACCATAAATTAACTGGGTGTTTAGTGTTTCTTTGCCTTTAAGTTATATTTATTTTTCTTATAACATGGTATGCTTCACTATATACCAAATCAACACTAATTGACTTAGAATTTAGACACACTCTTCTATCTCTAGTTCATACACCCACAAAGTGATAAGTACAGTCAATCAGCTCTCCACGTATTTGAAAGAATGACTGTATTAGATCACTGGAGCTGAAAAGCAAATCTGGAAAAGAAAGAAGAAGAAAACACATTTTGTATCTGTCTAGAGTCTAGCTGTAGTGCTACTAGTAACAACAAAGTTGAATCAGATGTAAAAAGTTGTGGCTTTCCTCTGAAACAAAAGGAACTATCTTAAAAAACCAAACTCCTTCATTTTGTATTTGTCTATAGTCTAAAAATTGGATTCTTAATTTTTTGCTTCAGAGCTCTGCAAAAAAAAATTATTAGGTAAGGGCAACATATAGAATTTAGAATTTATGTTCTTTACTGCCACCACTGTCTGACTAGATATTCCAGCACAAATCCCTTAATTACCAAATTTGTAGTTCCTTCTATTTTTTTTCCTGGTCATTCCATAGCCCATCAACTTCATATCTGCACAATCCTCCCCCTACAACATTACACTAAAAGAGTTCTTGTTTAAGTCTCATGAAAACTCCTACTTGCCAACATTGCTGTTCTTTTTTCAGTCCTCAGTTGATTTGACTTCTCTGTAACTTCTACCTTAATAGAGTACTTCTTCCACCATGAAATTCTCTCTGACCTGGCCTTTCACACCACCACCATCGTTCCCATCCTCCAGTCGGAGAACTCCTCCTCAGGCTCCTACACTGGCTTTTTTTTCCTCTGACCATCTGTTAATTATAGATGACCTTATAGCATCCTATACATTCTTCTCTTTTCACTCTGCTAACACTCCTTGAGTGATTCTATCGATCTTCATCTACTGACTGTATGGTTATGATTCAAATTGAATGTGATGTCCCCTCCTCCAAGAAAAACAGATTCCTTCCTTGACGTTCACATTTCAGGAAAGAGAGAGATCACCTACCAGATGCTGGTGCCAGAAACCTAGATGTCCTTTACCTCTCATGTAGGGTTATCATATTTAGTGCTTAAAAATATAGGACCTTCAACTAAGTTTTAATTTCAAGTAAACAATGAATTATTTTTTAGTATTAATATTTCCCAAATACTGAATTGTAACTGAGCACACTGTATTCGCAATTCTATGCCTACATCTAATCAAACATCGAGCTCTTAAATATTTCTCAAATCTCTTCATGTCCCTTTATTTTCCATAGACCTACCCATCATGGTCTATTGCTTAGATAGCTAAAATAGCCTTCCAATCAGACTCCTTGAATGCTCCATGACCCCTTAAAATTCATTTTCTACATAGCAAACAGAGTGATCTTTTAAAAAAATGAATTGGAAATACAAACTGAATTGGAAAAAAAGCAAACATGAATTCTATCATGATATTCATCTTCTTATTTCCCATAAGCAAATCCCTTAATGTTACCACCTCAATGCTGGCCTCTGCCTACGTCTCCAACATACATTTTAGTGATTCAATTTAGTTTATTGTGTTTTGTCCACAATTATCTTTTATTTCAATTCTTCAAATCCTTCTAGAGCCCATCTGCCTTCACACATACCACTATTTCCACTGCCCTGGAATTTACAGACCACTGATAGAATTTGTAATGTATTGAGATGAAATTCACATAAAAGAAATTTAACCATTGTAAAGTGAACAATTCAGTGGAATTTAGTACAGTCATAACATTGTGCAACCTCCCTACTATTGCAAAACATTTCTATCACTCCACAGTAAAGCCTTTTACTTATTAAGCAGTTTCTCTCCATTTCTACCTTTCCTTAGCTCCTGGCACCCACCAACTGCTCTCTGTCTCCATGGACTTGCATATTCTAAATACTTCATATAAATGGAACCATATAATATGTGATCTCTTGTGTCTGGCTTCTCTCACTTAGCATTATGTTTGGTGGTGGGGGGGTCATTCATGTTACAGCATGTATCCGTTCTTCATTACTTTTTGTGGCTGAGTAGTATTCTGTTGTGTGTATAGTGTACCACTATTTGTTTATCCATTCCTCTATGATTGGACTTTTAGGCCATCTCCATCTTTTAGCTATTGTGAATAGTGCTGCTAAAAACATGAAAACATGTTTTCAGTTCTTTTGCCTATGTATCTGGGCATGGAATTATGAGTCATATGGTAACTCTGTAGCTTGACCCTTAACTTTTTAGAGAACCTCTAAACTGTTTTCCAAAGCAGCTGAACCATTTCACATTCTTATCAGCAAAGTATAAGCACTCAAATTTCTCTACATCCTCATCAGCACTTATTATCTGACACTTAGATTATAACAACCCTAGTGGGTGTGAAGTGTATCTCACGTGGTTTTGATTTACATTTCCCAATGACTAATGGTTTTGAGCATCATGTATGTACACAGAGAGAGAACATATTAAGCTTCTTGCCCATTTGTATATCTGCTTTGGAAAAATGTCTATTCAAATTCTTCACCCATTTTTTAACTGGGCTGTTTGTCTTGTTGCTGTTAAGTTGTAAGAGTTGTTTATACATTTTGGGTACAAACCCCTAGTCAGATATGTATTTGCAGGTATTTTCTTCCATTGCGTAGCTGTCTTTTCACTTTCTTGATAATTTCCTTTGCTTCACAAAAGCTTTTGATTTTAATAACTTTTTAACGAGGTAAATACTTATATCTATCTATCTATCTATCTATCTATCTATCTATTTATTTATTTTGAGAGAGAGAGCACAAGCAGGGAAAGGGGCAGAGGGAGAGAATATCCAAGCCAACTCCTGCTGAGTGTGGAGACTGATGTAGGGCTTGATCCCACATATTGTTCCACTCAGGACCTGAGTGGAAACCGAGAGTTAGATGCTTAACCAACTGAGCCATACAAGCGCCCCTTCAATGGAGTCTAATTTATCTATTTCTTCTTTTGTTGCTTATGCTTTCGGTGTTCTATATGAGAATCAATTGCCAAATCTATGATCATGAAGATTTGCCCTATATTTATATCTAAGAACTTAATGGTTTTAGCTCTTACATTCATATGATCATTGATCCATTTTGGGTTAGTTTTATATATGATGTGAGACAAAGTTCCAACGTACTTCTTTTGCATGTGGATATCCAGATGTCCAGCACTATAACAGAATGCTCCCCTATCTTCTTCCCTATCTCTTCCCACCTCCTCTTTCCAGAGCCTATATATCTTTCAGGGCTCAGCTTAAATGTTACCTTCTTTGTATACCTGCTTCCTCCCTCTCAGATGTTATTCTATTATTTAGATATTTAATAGATATTATTCTGTTATCCCTATTATATGCCTATATTTCACCATGTGCTTATATCTGTCCCCTCTGCTACATTATAAGCTCCACAAGGAAAATACTATGTTTATCTGATGTCACCACGACATCCCTATTGTCTAGCATGGTGTCTGCCATATATATTTGTTGAATTAATAAATGTTTGTTGCATCACCCACTTTCCACAATTTATCTCCAACCCAGGCCTCTTACTCACACTTAACAATCTTTTATTTAATTAATAAAAAATCTTTCTCTTGTTTCTATGTTTGTCTAAATTGACTTACAGTCATTCTTTGCCCTTCCATCAAAACATGCTCAAATGTCACTTCTGCAAACACTTAACCTGACTTCTATAGTTATTTATTCACTCCTTTATAGCACCTTGTAGCTCTTTCTCTAATAGCACTTAACAGGTCTGGTCCTACACTAGGCTATAAACTTTTTAACAGGAGGGAACAACCATCCTTTTACTTCCTCCAGTGCCTTACACAATGCCAGATACATAGTAGAATCCCCACAAATATTTATTAAATAAATGGGAAAGTGGACATGTGATTAGTGAAAAAAACATGAATAAGAGTAATTATTATTTTTCTGTGTCCCCATAAGTGCAAAGACCTGAAGGTGGCTTAGGGATAGCTCAGGTCTCCATCATAATCACCAGGCCATTTGTGGACCTACTCTTCAAATTTGCTGTTTAATTATATAGAAATCAAATTTTTGTTAATGATTTAACAGACTTTTGTGAAATTTCCTAGATGCTTGTACTGTGCTTGGTGCTATGGGACAGAGAAAAGAAACATAAGACATGATCTTTCCCCTTATAATTTAGATTAGTGAAAAACACAAACTGTAATGAAATGATTAATGAATTATATAACCATTAATGGATGATATAAGAATAGTCCATAACTAAGTACTAATTATTTCACAGTTTAACACTATAAATGCAATGAAATTCAGAAATAAAAAAATAAGTTTTTAATCTAAGAAAACATTATTGCAGACCTAATACTGTAATAGGCTCTGTGTTAGATGCTGGGATATGGACATGAATAAGACATCCCTTTCTTAGTCAAAAACTCCTTTGAGTATCTAAATAAAATTATGAATTCTCTCTGTAGAAAAATGCATACACATTAAACATACAGCTGTACACAAAAACATAAACACACACATATTCACAGCAATATTGTAAACGATTTTAGGAGATCATGAATCAAGAATGTCTGATCTGGAGAATTTCTCTAGGGAATATAAAATGATTAAAGCCTAGAAGAAATTAAGCTTCTCCATTGTATCTTTTTCTTTTAAAGTGATTTGCTGTAATCCATGTTTAAAAGCAAAATATTTATTATTACTAGAAATAACAAAAAAGATTCAAGGGTTGGTGAACAATTTCTACTCTATGGAGAAGTTATATTCTATCTATAGAAGGCCACTTCAGCTGACAGGTACCATCCAAATGTGGGTTCAGCAATGCCTGATTTTGAAACTTTTCAAGAAAAGTCATGAATCCAGAAGTTATGTGAATTCTTCTGGTTTTTAAGTGTTGGTGCTGTGTAAGAGGCTCTTCCATGCCTCTTCAACATCCATTCTCCCCGCCTTTCATACTAACAGAACTGCAATTTTATCCTAGCCAAAATGTCCCAATTAAAAGTTGACACTTCCTGGCTTCATTTGTTGATGGGATAGCCAGTGAAATGTCAGTGGAGTTGTCAGGTGACTTCTAGAGAGTGTTGAGTCACTTGGGACAGATGCTCCTTTTGCCCCCCCCCCTTTTTTAAAGATTTTATTTATTTGACAGAGACACAATGAGAGAGGGAACACAAGCAGGTGGAGTGTGAGAGGGAGAAGCAGGCTTCCTGCTGAGCAGGGAACCTGATGCAGGGCTCAATCCCAGGACCCTGAGATCATGACCTGAGCCAAAGGCAGACACTTAACGACTGAGCCATCTAAGCGCCCCTGCCCTTATTCTTTTAGATTAGTGAAATATAATAGATTGGCCTGAAATATGGATGTGATGGTTGGAGCTCTGACAGACATATCAGACCATGATCTGAAGTCATGACATGATTTTGAAAATAGAAACTATGAGTTAGGGATGGTAGAGCACAAACATGGGTGGCGTCTAGTTCCTTGTTGACTGTGACATTTCCATTCCACCCTAACTGCCTACTTTCAAACTTCTTTTACATAATAGAAAAATGAAAAAAATCTACTTTTATCTTGTTTCAAATAGTTTTTGGAGCAGGAGGGTTTGTTTTATGAAGCTAAACAAATTCTATTATTTCATATTTTCTTTTTAAATATAAAGTGAACCAGTAAAAGATATCTGTGATCTCTATCCAGCTAACAAGTCACCTATTTAGGACCCCTTGCTGGGGACACAGAAAGCACATTAAAAGTTAATGTTACAGGGGCGCCTGGGTGGCTCAGTGGGTTAAGCCGCTGCCTTCGGCTCAGGTCATGATCTCAGGGTCCTGGGATCGAGTCCCGCATCGGGCTCTCTGCTCAGCAGGGAGCCTGCTTCCTCCTCTCTCTCTGCCTGCCTCTCTGCCTACTTGTGATCTCTCTCTGTCAAATAAATAAATAAAATCTTAAAAAAAAAGTTAATGTTACAGAAGTAGACATATTTGCATGTGTGTGTATTTTATATATATATTTACATATATTTATGCATATATTTCCCAGATATGACCATTGAGAGGCCTAGAAGCAATGATACTGTAGTGGAAATGAACACACCAGGTACCCAGATCTTGGTTTCCAAAAGTCATTCTCCTCCTGGCAATAGAAAGAACCACGGCTTTGGAGAGAAACAGCTGATTCCAGGACTAAGGCAGGGAAAATACAGGATGAGCTGGAACTTTCCTGCCAGAAAGTAAAGAAGTAATAACAACAACCACCACAAAATGATGTGGGCATGTTGAAAGGTCACAGGAGCCAATTTCTGGAGGCAATCTGATGGCTAAATATGGAGAATTTGAACAAGAAAATAAGTAATGGTAGTAACAGATCTAACCCACAGAATAAACATTCACAAATTCATACTGATATAAATAATTGAATAAACAAGTAAATGTGGAAGAAGAGACAGATATTAAAAAAAAAAAGATTTATTTATTTATTTTGGAGAGAGAGAGAGAATGGGAGGGTGGGTCAGGAAAGAGGGAGATAGGGAGAGAGAGAGAGAAAATCGAGCAGACTCCATGCTGAGCACAGAGCCTGAGATGGGACTTGATCTCACCACCCTGAGATCACGACTTGAACAGAAACCAAGAGTTGGACACTTAACCATCTGAACCACCCAGACACTCTGAGATAGCTCTTTCCCACAGCAGAATTCCAACTAATAAATGGAGGTTGAATAATGGAAATAAGACAATTACCATTTGGTAATACCTGAGTTAATAATTAGTGCAGGCTAGAATAATCAATGGATTGAAAAATTAGTAAGAAAAAGTATGGTAAAAAGCAGGATATTACATGGTCTCAATATATCTTTCACAAAATACTTACTAATTACAAAGGGGAAATAGTAAATCTAAGTGCAGAAATCTTGCAGACATCTTCTCAACCAAGTGATCAAAATTAACATCATCTATAATGAGACAAATCAACATCATGTATCTCCTGATACGATGCCTGAGAAGGATATTACATCAGTTTGGTAGGATTCTTGCCAAGAAGGCATAATTCAACATGCCTGTTTCAACATGAGGAAACATCAGACAAATCTAAATGCAAAAGACATTCTACAAAAATAACTGGCCAGAACCCCTCAAAAGTGTCAAAGTCACGAGCCTCAAATGAAACCTGAAGAACTGTCCCAGATTAGAGTAAACTAAAGTGACATGCCAGTTATATGCAATGCAGAATCTTGGATTGGATCCTGGACCATAAAAAGTGCTTGAGTGGACAAATGGCAAGATTTGAATGAAGTCTGTAGATTAGTTAATAATATTGTTTCAATGTTAACTTACTGGTTTTGATTATTGTACCATGGCTCTAACGTATTAATATTTGGAGAAGCTAAATAAAGGACATGTGGAAAGTCTCTATTTTTGTAACTTTTTTGAAACTCTGAAATTATTTCCAAAATAAAAAGTTAAAAAAAGGGACGCCTGGGTGGCTCAGTGGGTTAAAGCCTCTGCCTTCAGCTCGGGTCATGATCCCAGGGTCCTGGGATCGAGCCCCGCATCTGGCTCTCTGCTCAGCGGGGAGCCTGCTTCCTCCTCTCTCTCTCTGCCTGCCTCTCTGCCTACTTGTGATCTCTGTCTGTCAAATAAATAAATAAAATCTTTTAAAAAAAAAGTTAAAAAAAATAACAGGTGTGATACTGAGATATAAAAAGAAGTATGTATTTTGGTCTTTGTCCCTGTTTTCTGGTTTGCAGCACCTATATTCCTTGGAATCTCCAAAATGATGTGTCTTTTTGTATGCTAACAAAATAATTGGTGGCTGAGGGCTCTTGATAGCACAGGATGGGGGTTGGTTGCCAGGAAAAGGAACCACATGATTAGAGGGTTGGTTCTTTTAGCCCCATCCCCCTCTCTGGGGAGGGGGAAAAGAGAGTGTTGGAGTTAACCACTAATGGTCAATGATTTACTCAATCATACCTACTTAATAAAGCCTCCATTAAAAACATTGACCATAGGGTTTAGAGAGCTTCCAGGTTCCTGAACTCTTCTAGGTGTGGGGGTCGGGGGAGGGTGGCCTGTTCAGAGGGTATGGAAACATCACATACCTTGTCTTACGCATCTTTTCCAACTGGATGCTCCTGAGTTGTATCCTCTTATAATAAATCAGTAATCTGGGGTGCCTGGGTGGCTCAGTGGGTTAAAGCCTCTGCCTTCGGCTCAGGTCGTGGTTCCAGGGTCCTGGGATCGAGCCCCGCATCGGGCTCTCTGCTCAGCGGGGAGCCTGCTTCCTCCTTCTCTCTCTCTGCCTGCCTCTCAGCCTACTTGTGATCTCTGCCTGTCAAATAAATAAATAAAATCTTTAAAAATAAATAAATAAATAAATAAATAAATCAGTAATCTACTAAATTAAGCACTTTGAGTTCTGTCAAGCCATTCTGGCAAACTAACAAACCTGAGTTAGGAATTATGGGGATCTCTGATATATAGCCATATGGTCAGAAGCACAGATAACCACTTAGACTTGCAACTGGCATCTTAAGTAGGGTGCAGTCTTGTGGACCAGAACCCTTAATGTAGGTAGTTAATGTCATAATTGAATTACAGGACATCCAATTGGTGTCCAGAGAGTTGGAGAATTTCTTGGTGTACAAAACCCACAGGCTGCATATCAGAAATGCTGGTGTGAGTAGAAGAAACAGTTTTTCCTCTAATAGGTTAATGGTTATGCTAATATATTATCTTTTCTGTCAACACTATGTTATTCATATCTAATAGAGTTGGCTATCTCAGAATATTTCTAGAAAAAAATTTTTTCAAATAATTTTTAAGTAGATCACTGAGTGGGTATCTCTGAGTTAGCAATGTTATCCTGTGGTGACGACCTCAGAACTATATATAAAATATCCTGAAATAGCATTCATTGTGTTTTGAGGTGGGCATAGTATAATATAGGTGGAATCTAAGAACAATCTACACGGTAATGTTAAGAGAGAAAGATTAGAAAGGAGGAGGGGCATGGCCTAGTAACAGACTTCCATCTAAATGAAAGTGGAGGAGGATTTGAACTCTGATCAGCAGTCAGTATAGAAGGGGGGCCGTTCACATTTTAAAGTTCAAGATTTGAAATTTGAAAAATAAGGAAGAAGCCACAGATGCTAGTTATCATGGAAAACAGTAGCATCTTGACAGAAATAAAGAAATTGGGAGGGACATATGATGAACCCAATTTTGGCCATGTTGAACTTCAAGCAGTGACAGAACATTTGGAGATAGGAGGCTAGAGCTCAGAAAAGAGATTCAAGTTGGAAGTACATTTGGGTGTCACCAGCAAAATGTTAATTGCTGAAATCATTAGAATGTATGATCTCTTCGATGGAAAAACTGCAAAAAAGAAAATCAGGGGAAACAAGTGCTACAGAGGGGAAAAACTAAAAATGGGCTCTTCTCAAACTTTTATGCCCAATTATCACCAGAAAATGTCAGTTTTAAAATTACAGCAAACAGCTTGTGTGATGGTACCTGCCTCTTCGATGATCCTTCATCTCTGGGAATGGCTTTTGACCACAGGGGTGGAATCCAATGGCCATGCCATGTCATGGCCCTGCACCTTGGGCACTGATGAAGAAAATATAAACCTGGTGCAAGGGAAGGTATTCTCTCTCTCTCTTTCTTTCTCCCTCCCTGGCATTTAATACTTGGAATGGAAAGAAAATGCTACTGGGAGTCACATTTATGGTAAAGCCCTATAGAAAAAGTCAACCAAGTCTTATCTCTAAGCTTCATCCCTGAAGCTTCATCCCTAAGGTTTGGTTTTCAATTCTCTGTAACACACCAGTCTCTTTCCAACAAATGCCATCACTCCCATTTTTCCTTTCAGATACTTGAGATCAGTTTCCATTGCTTTGAACAAAACAATTAATGCCCTTGTCTTAGCTATTCAGGCTGCTATAACAAAATACACATCTGGAGGCTAAGAAGTCTAGGATAAAGACCCTGGGAGATTTCGTGCCTGGTAAGAACCCATTTCCTGGTTCACAGACAAAGGGTTCAGCCCTCATGACCTAATTATCTCTCAAAGAACCTCCTCTGAACACTGAAGATTAGGTTTCAACATACAAATTTCCCCAATGGTGGGGGAAGAAGGGGACCAAACACGGTAAGAACCACAAATATTTAATGACCACTCTCACAGTGGAACTCAAATTTTAGTGTGGATATGAATCACCAAGACATCTTGTTAAATAAATATTCTGATTCACTGGGCCTGGGGTGGAGTCTGCGATTCTGCCTATCTAACCAGCTTCCAGATGATGCCATTACTGCTGATCTTGAAGTAGCAAGGCACCACATGACAACTAGCTCTGTCCTCAAGGAACGCATAGTCTGGCAAGGCAGACAAGCCATATGTCCATGAAATGAATAATTCAGGGTATCACTGTGCAGCATAAAGTACGCTGGAGTGATTTGAGATTTGGGTCTGTTTAAACCTACTGTGTTTAAACTTGCAAGACACTGAATCAAACTGGACCTCAGTTTCTGCATCTGTAAAATGAGATAGACAAGATGACTATCCTGTCTTCTCAACTGTTAAATTCAATCTGTGATTAAAATTAAGACTAATTTCACAAACAGGGATAATACCAACTTAGATAATTATCCATTATTTGTGTGTAATGAGAAAAGGATTATTTCTAATAAAAATATACATTTAATGATTTCAAAAATGTACATAAAATATTGAGTGGAAAATCAGTTTAATTAATAGTATATATAATATTGTCTGATTTCAAATTGTCTTTGAATTCATGGTTAATTCTAACTTTTTCTTCCTTATCTGTGATTTCTATCAGTGGGTTTATTTTTATAAGAAACCCCAAATCTATAAAAGTTAGTGCCCATCCTTGTCAATCCCTGACTGTCCCAACCTACCCAACTGCTCCCCACTTGAACCCTGAGGTGGGAATGGCTCAGGCTGTCAATACGTTTGAAGCTTCCTTCTCATGACTGAGCAGAATCTGGAATTATTTTGTCCAGTGTTCCTGGAGGTAAATTGAGACCCCCGGGAATTGAGCTACCATTTCATCTGACTGGCCACCTGCCCAGCTTCTGGTTTTCACCCTAGCTCCCTGTTGGGAGAGGAGCCCAGGCCTGAACCCCAGCCAAAAAAGCTGTAGCCCTTGCTCCACTTAATTCTTGCCAACCCAGGAAGGAGACAAACCATACTAGGGACACCACCACCACTACCATCCCAGCTTCCCCAGTTGCTAGATTGTCTGCTTGAGCCCAGGGAGACTTCCCAGAATTGCAGCTCAGATGACAACTCAGATAATGGGATATCCAGCAAAACACGAGAAATTCTCCCCCAGGCCTAACACATTAGCCTGCCAAAAGCCTTTACAAATGCCTTCTTCAGGGGGGCCTGGGTGGCTAAGTCATTAAGCCTTTGCCTTCAGCTCGGGTAGTAATCCCAGGGTCCTTGGATCAAGCCCCTCATCGGGCTTCTGCTCAGCAGGATGCCTGCTTCTCCCTCTCCCACTCCTCCTGCTTGTGTTCCCTCTCTCCCAGTCTCTCTGTCAAATGAATGAATAAAATCTTTAAAAAAAAATGACTTCTTTACATTCACAAGTAGACAGACTAGAAATACAGCAAGATGTCTTGTAGGCTAATTCACTGTACTGACAAAAATAGCAGTTATAGCTTAAGAGGTAAAATGTATTTGCTATTCAATCTTGGTAGGAGCACACACTTTAATATTTATATCCACGCTTGCATTATTGGATGATTTGTGATAACATCTTTGGGACTTGGTCTACTCATCTGTAAACTAATTGGGCAACTCCCAAGTGTGTTCAATGAAAACTCTAGATAAATTTCTTTACCAAACAATTATATTCTCTTTTTGGACCTATTCTGTTTCTCCTATAGTGTTGTTGCTGCTAAATATAGCCATGAACTCACAAGACTTTTTTTTTCTTTTTTTTTTCCAATTTATTTATTTTCAGAAAAACAGTATTCATTATTTTTTCACCACACCCAGTGCTCCATGCAAACCGTGCCCTCTATAATACCCACCACCTGGTACCCCAACCTCCCACCCCCTCCGGCCACTTCAAACCCCTCAGATTGTTTTTCAGAGTCCATAGTCTCTTATTTTTTTTTCTAAATAGGATAGAGCAATCCTTTATTTTTAGACATTTTCACAAAGAATCTTTCAGTAAGTGAACTTTCCAATGGAAGAGAGAACATGAAAATCAGCCTCCAGCCATCAGCTCTGCTTAGGCCCTAGCATCCTCCTTGGCCAAGTGGTGAAGTTAAAGTGTGTATTTCCCTTCCTTTATTAACTTATCCTACTGCCTTCTGATGTCACTCAGGCGTTTCATCGTTGCTGCCAAAGGAGACATTCTAGGAAGTCATCAAATTCTATCTTGCGCTTTCACTGCATGGATACCACCAATTCCAGGTGCACATTCTATCCACTTTTTTTTTTTTCCCCCCAAAAGTATGGCACTGACCTGGGATCTGGTTAGACTGCTCAGCACCTTGAACTCTCATCCAATGATCTAAGTTAAGGCCCAGGCTTTTCTGCACATCAAAGAAAGGTATGGCAGCCCACGATGGTGCCCATGTCTCCTCACTGGCCACTGCTACTGGATGATCTCTCACACTATTCTTTTTTTTTTTTTTTTTTAAAAAGATTTTATTTATTTATTTGACAGACGGAGATCACAAGTAGGCAGAGAGGCAGGCAGAGAGAGGAGGAAGCAGGTTCCTCACTGAGCAGAGAGCCCGATGTGGGGCTTGATCCCAGGACCCTGGCATCATGACCTGAGCTGAACAAAGGCAGAGGCTTTAATCCACTGAGTCACCAAGGCGCCCCTCTCACACTATTCTATAGGTAGTTCTACATGTGAGTTTTTTTCCTATGACTTCCTTGAACACAGAGGTTTTGTTTTACTCGGTCCTTGTAGCTGAGTTTCTTACATGGTTATTAGCTCACAGTAGGCTTCAGTAAACACCGAGTGAACTGAAACATGAATAACTAAGTTACAAAACAACACCCAAAATAGCTCACACATGAGCAAAATTTGTGAAAAAAGTTTCCTTTGTAGTTCTTAACAGTTCCTTACACCCTGAAAAAGTCATTTTAGATAAAATTCGTCATGTTGAACTTCATCAGAGCAACCTTACAATCTTTTTGGCTATTTGATAGTAGGAAAATGGAGGGGCAGGGCAGTTATTTGAAGAATTAATATAGTTTACCTTCCTCAAAAGGAACTTTGGGAGTTTACAATGTCCCACGTACCAGAAGAGGTGGAACTGGCAAATTTCACCTGACTGAGGCTCAGAAGCCCTGCAGCTACCTCCCCAGAGGCAGAAATCCTCACATGAATTTGCGTAAGAACAGAGGCACCAAAGAAAGCACCAGAATGTCAAGACAAATGATCAAGCTAGTGAGGGAGCTTGAGCGAGGCTGTAGTAATTTTCTTCCTGATGAATTGACCTTAAACATTCCTTCGGTCACTTGAAGAACACTTGGTAAAATATATAAATATTAGTTTTTCTTCTATCTCTAGTAGAGAAAAAGTGCTTTGAGAGCCTAGCAGAACAGGGAATTGTTAAAAAATAAATTTCAGGAAAAGGTAAAATCATGGCTCCCATACAGCTATTAAAATGAACATGAATTAAAGAATTTTTTTTAATCATATGATATGAGAAACCAGGAAGATGTTATAAACTAGTTCAAAGGAAAAGTCAAAACAGCACTAATTCATAAGGATTAAAGGAACATTGCAAATAGGCCCAAACTAGTTTTTCCACGTGGCAGAGGAAGTAAATTAGAATTGCTGCTGGATCCGACATAATATATGTATCCATTAGTTCCCTATGACTTACAGAATGGCAAAATAGCTCAAAGACAATGCACTGCACTAGAATCTGATCATCTGGAAGGGTACTCTCTGGCTAAGGTTAGTTTTCTACCGAAACATAAAAGTTTTTCTACAGCATTGACTTGACCTTTGGCCCTAACAGCTTTCTTTAAACTAACAGAAGTTTCAGCCATTCTTGGCAAGCAAATTGCTGTCGTTTCATAACTGGATTCTCTACTGGTATCTGAGATGCCAATATCTCATAGTGTTTATTAAAACAATGCTACACATGTAGCAGAACAAGCCTTATGTTTTTAAAATTCCTGGGAAACTGACATTCTCGACTAGGTATTCTCTACCTCTGTGCAGAAACAGGACACAGGGATGTCCTAATAAACAAGGCCACATGATTTTCTCAAAACATGATACTGACTCTGCTCAAATACTCAGGTGTGTATTCAACTGACACCCTAGGGTCCTGTGCCATGAACTATGGAAGACAATCTGGGCCGGAGAAGGTCTGAAGGCTGGTGTTCTCTATTACTGGGCTTCGTTCATACTTGCAACAACAGCTTTAGGAGTAGCATCCCCCTGATGGGCCCACAGCATTTCCACAACTTTAGAACTGTTCTCACTGGTGTCCCTGCTCCTATATGTCAGCCGCCCAACTAGCAGAAATAGAGGTACAGCCCTTGCAAGGAAGCTGATAGAGGGAAAGACAGGAACAGATTTGGAAGATGGGCTACCATCTCCTGGCAGGCAGTGACCTCAACCCTCAGCCATCCTCCTCCCACACTACCATGGGGGTCTCCCCTTCTCATCCTACCTCAACCCAGGCACAGAGGAGCCTTTGTTCACTATCCTAAGTGGTTTTGTGGGTGTATCTGTTCTTTGGACTTCATCCCTTCAGCTCCCTCCAGGAGCTCTGCTCAACTCCCTCCTAGCTTGCACCACTCCTTACTCTCAGGAATGTTTCTCTTACCTGTTTTCCAGGCAAGGCAGCTGGCAGATTTACTCAGAATCTAAAGACTCATGTAATCTTGAGCAAGGCAGCTGGAAGGAGGGATTAGGATTCCCTTCTCTAAGCAGGGAAGAGGGTGGTTCCTAGAGAGCCAGGCACTCTATAAACTACCAATGAGCTGCTTTGACCATAAAAGCAGTTCAGCCTGGCCTTTGGTGAATGTCTTGGTGGGGTGTTTTTTTTTGTTGTTGGTTTTTTTTCTGTTTTCTTTTTTGGTTTTTGTTTTGTTTTGTTTTTAAGTAGAATTATATCTCCCTTGGACCCACCACCGTAAGTTAGCTGCAAAATATACATTCCAATAGCTGAATGAGCTGACCTGTTGTATGGGGTTACTTAGTATTGTTCATTTAAATACTGGAGAATGTCTGTCAGATACAATGGTTTTCGTTGTAGCACAGTTGATGCTAAACTGTTCTGACAGTGAGTAGGCAATAGGTTCAGCAGCTTCTAAAGGAAAATCGCGGTTCATATTAATAAAACCATGTCATCAGTATCAAGAAGGGAGCATTCTCTACCAGTTACTATGCCTTGCAGCGTCCTCCCATTTACTTAACAGCTGTACAAGTTATATATGATGGAGCAATAATGCCAAATTAGGACACTACTCTTGTTTTATATACATTTAGAATTGGAATTTTGCCCTACTCATAAGGAAATCAGAATGTACACCAGGATTATAGAATTTAATAAATAGATTCACTCAAAAGATAACCAAGTGCATTATTATTCTATGAACTGGAGATACAAAGATAAATAAGACACTGTCTGTGGAGAAGAGAGTACAAATACGTATTACAACATTTTCACAAGGTTAGAAGATGGCTGTCAGGCACTGCTTTATTCCTGGTGTCAGGGATATCTGAAATTTTATTAACTTAAATAGAAATTAAATTCAGTGATGGTATAATGATACATGGTCTTATGGAAGCACCATATATGATCTGACCAGAAAACAAAATTACCATAAAAAGCCACATTATTTTAATTGCAACATTTTTAAATAAAATAATAAAAGTAACATGCATATTGTAAAAAATCACCTACAAGCCCATCACCTTATTATTTTTAACTTTTTTTTTTTTCTGATTAAAGAGAGTAATACTGGTCAGTAGTACATTCCTCCTAAAACCTGTTCATTCTTCATGTAAGAGATATTATTTCCTTAGAGCTAACTCAGAACAATGGCCTTCGTTTCATTTCCTTTTTTAAGCTTTAAGTGATAATAAAAGTTATTAGATCCCAATTTAGTAAATGGCTCAAACCCTTGAGCAACATGGGTTTGAACTGCACAGAGCCACTTATACAAATCTTTTTTAATAAATACAATACAGTTCTGATGTACTTTCTTATGACTTTCTAAATAACATTTTCTTCCCTCTAGCTTCCTTTTTTTTTTAAGATCTTATTTATTTATTTGACAGAGAGATAGGGAGTACAAGTAGGCAAAGCAGCAGGCAGAGAGAGAGAGAGAAGCAGGCTCCCTGCCAAGCAGGGAGTCCGATGTGGGGCTCGATCCAAGGACACTGGGATCATGACCTGAGCCAAAGGCAGCCGCTCAACCAACTGAGCCACCCAGGGGACCCTTACCTCTAGCTTTCTTTACCATAAGCTAGTATGTAATACATATAACGTACAAAATATGCATCAACTTTTATGTTATTGGTAAAGCTTCTGGTCAATAGTAAGTTTTGAAGAGTCAAAAGTTATACATAGATTTTCAATTATGTGATTTTCAATCATCCCCATGTTGTTCAAGGATCAGCTACACTAAGAGATCATCACATGACTCTACAGCTGAGGGAGACAAACTCTTACACTATTGGAGATTAGTTCCACTATGGTTCCTTTTAGAGAAGCCTTCCATAAACAACACTTTACTGTATTCATATTCATCATTGGTTCATCAATTCAATCTGAAGTCTTTCACTGAAATCAATCATAACCTCTTTTCCCCCAAAGACAAACAGGTCATAAAATTATCTGAACTTAGTTAAGTCAATGACTCATTCCAGATAAGCCATTTGGAAAGTTCTTTTGCAAAATTAGCAGGATGTATTGACTTCTCAGAGTATTTCTAAAACCTGATGAAATACTAAATATCAATGTGAAATCTGAACAGACCAATTACTGATATCAAAATTGAATCACAAATCAATAATTACCAAAAAACAAAAGTCCAAGACTGATGGCTTCACAGGTAAATTCTACCAAACATTTAAAGAAGAGTTAATACCTATTCTGCTCAAACTATTAAAACAAAAAAAGGAAGGAAAGCTTCCAAATGCATTCTACAACTCCATCATTACCTTGATACCAAAACCAGATAAGGAAACTACACACAAAAAAGAGAACTACAGCCCAGTATCCTTGATGAACACAAATGCAAAAATCCTCAACAAAATATGATCAAAGTACATTAAAAAATATATTAAAAGATCATTCACCATAATCAAGTGGGACTTATCCCAGGGATGTAAGGATAGTCCAGTATTTCCAAATCAAGCAACATGATACACCATATCAACAAAATGAAAGATAAAAATCACATGATCATCCAGAGAGATGCAGAAAAAACATCTGACAAAATTCAACATGCATTCATGATAAAAACTCATTCATGATAAAAAGTGGACTTGGAGGGAACATACCTCAGCATAATAAAAGCCACGTACGAAAAACCCACAGTTGATAACTTATTCAGTGAAGAAAAACTGAGAGGTTTTTCTCTAAAATCTGGAACAAGACAAAAATGTCCACTCTTACCACTTTTTTTACATGCACTTTTTTTTTTTACTTTCATTCAACACAGTACTGGAAGTCCTAGCCACAGCAATCAGACAACAAAAAGAAATCAGAGACATCCATATTTGTGAAGAAAAAGTTAAAATATCACTATCTGCAGATGACATGATATTATACACAGAAAACTCTAAAGACTCCACCAAAAAACTAACATAAATAAATAAATTCAGTACAGTTGCAGGATACGAAATTAATAACCAGAAATCAGCAGTATCTCTATATACCAGTAATGAAGTTACAAAAAGGGAAATTAGAACAATCCCATTTACAATTTTGTCAAAAATAATAAAATACCTAGGAATAAACTTAACCAAAGAGGTAAAAGACCTGTACTATGAAAACTATAAAATATTGATGAAATAAATTGAAGATGATACAAATAAATGGAAAATTATTCCACGCTGGAATTGGATTGGAAGATTTAATATTGTTAAAACACCCATATTACCCAAAGCAATCCACAGATTCCGATAAAAATATCAACAGCATTTTTCAAAAACCAGAAGTAATAATATTAAAATTTGTATGGAACCACAAAAGATCTGGAATAGCCACAGCAATCCTCAGAAAGAACAAAGCTGGAGGTATCACAAGTTCTGATCTCAAGATACACTACAAAGCTATAGCAATTACAACAGTATGGCACTGGCACAAAAAAAGACACATAGATCAGAGAGCCCAGAAATATACTCGGGCTTTATGGTCAGTTAATCTATGACAAAGGAGGCAATAATATGCAACACGGAAAAGACAGTCTCTTCAATAAATGGTGCTGGGAGAACTGGGCAACTTCATGTAAAAGAATGAAACTGGGAGCACCTGGGTGGCTCAGTGGGTTAAGCCACTGCCTTCGGCTCAGGTCATGATCTCACGTTTCTGGAATCGAGTCCCGCATCGGGCTCTCTGCTCAGCAGAGAGCCTGCTTCTCTCTCTCTCTGCCTCCCTCTCTGTCTACTTGTGATCTCTCTCTCTCTCTCTGTCAAATAAATAAATAAATAAATCTTTTAAAAAAAAGAATGAAACTGGACCATTTTCCAAACCATAAACAAAAATAAACCTAACATGAATTAAAGACCTAAATATGCAACCTGAAACCATAAAAAAACTAGAAGAGAACAAAGGCAGTAGTTTCTCTGATACTGGCTGTAGTAACATTTTTTTCAGATAACTGTTCAGGCAAGGGAAACAAAAGCAAAAATAAACCATTGGGATTACATCAAAATAAAAAGCTTTTGCACAGGAAAGGAAATCATCAATAAACCAAAAGGCAACCTACTGAAGATATTTGAAAATCATATATCAAATAAGGAGTTAATATCCAACATATATAAAGAAATTATACTCTCAACACCAAAAAAAACCCACATAACCTGATTAAAAAATGGGCAGAGGACATAAATAGACATTTTTCCCAAAGAAGACATACAGGTGCTCAACATCACACCAATGATCATGGAAATACAAATCTAAACTATCAGGATATATCACCTTATACCTGTCAAGATGGCTAAAATTAAAAAGACAAGAAATAACAAGTGTTGATGAAGATGTTTAATAAACATGTTTTAATGTTTTAATTTTTTCCTTAAAAAATTAAAAACAGAAATACCATATTATCTAATAATTCCATTATTATGTATTTACCCAAAGAAAATGAAAACCTTAATTTGAAAGGACATATGTACCCCTATGTTTATTGCAGCATTATTTACAATAGCCAAGACACAGAAGCTATCTAAGAATCCATTGATAGATGGGTAAGAGAGGTGTTTTATATATATATACACGTGTGTGTGTGTATAAATATTATATACTATATTATACATACTATATTAATATATATATTGTATATATATATACTATATATAGTATATATATGTTATATATTATTTTTAAATTTTTATTTTATAATTATATATTTTATAATTATATATTAATAATATATAATACATAGTATAAATATATATTTATATATAATCAATATATAAATATATTGATTATAACATATAATCAATATATATTATATGAATTATTACATAAATCTTTATATGATAAATATACTTATATAATTTGTTTATTTGTATTTATAAAATATATATTTACATAAATATATGGAATATTATGCAGCCATAAATCAGGATGAGATCTTGCCATTTGCAACAATACAGACAGACCTAGAGGGTATTATGCTAAGTGAAATAAGTCAGACTGAAGACAGACAAATATCATATAATTTCACTCATAACTAGAATTTTTAAAAAACGAATAAACAAATGAAAAGTAGAATCAGACCTGTAAACACAGAGAACAAGCTGATGGTTGGCAAAGGGAAGAGGGGTGGGGGGTTGGGCAAAATGGGTGAAGGAGAGTGGGAGTACAGACTCCCAGTTATGGAATGAAGAAGTCACAGGAATAGAAGGTACAGTATAAGGAACATAGTCCATGATATTGTAATAGCCTGTGACAGACGGTAGCTATACTGGTGATGAGCACAGCATAATGCACAAGTTTGTTGAACCACTATGTTGTACATCTGAAACTAGTGTAACATTGTGTGTCAATTAAACATAAGCAAAAAAATTAGGATAAAAATTTTTAAAAATCTATGTCAAAAAAATGAAAAATGCAGATTAATTTCTTTTTTTTTTTCCCAATATCATGAGAATGAGTACAAGCTTCTTTAAAAAGAGCTTCTTCTCTGGATTAGCACCCCAAAATTTAACACCAGGTTTTTCTCTAGTTTACCTCAATCTCTGACTTTGGCCAAGTCATCTCTTTGTACCTAAGTTTTCTCACACAAATCATACCAACCACTAGAAGGTGATGAAAACCAAATCGTAACTAAGGATTTAAGAGGATAAATAGGTTTAAATTTTTAGGGGAAAAAAAAGCTATGGATACCGAATTCCTTTAAGATAGCAAAGGCATCATAAATGACTGTCCCTTCACATCTTTGACCTGTAATTTCTTCACCTCTAAAATGAAGGATTGAGTTAAACAATATCTTGGGTTTCACACAGTGGCAAAATTCTATCACCATGTTGTTTCTATTATCATGAGAATTATGCCCAGAAAGGTAAGAAAGACAACAGCAGACAACCAACGTAAATAGTATAACCATGATAAACATTTCTAAAACACTTCCAATTTAGCTTCTTCATAAGGAAATGAAATCCCAAGGATGTTTAGCTGGTGGTCAAAAGGTGCTCTGAAACCTACCTTCTGACTCAGGCACAAAGTCAAGGAATTAATGCAGGTAGAACCACAACAAAGTGGACATGATGGCAGAGGGACTCATTCAGAGTAGACTGGAAAGGAATTTGCTATTTCCTCCATTCTGGTTTTATTCAAACCAACAGAAAAACTGTACTTAATAACGCAATATCCAAGCAAACACAGCAGTAGGCACCCCTCTTGGCCATTTATAATGCTTCTTGGGTGGCTGAAGGCCCCCTGCTTCCAGTGTAGTTGAGGTGTGTACTAATGGCTTCGTACAATGAAGTATCTTAATGGCCTATTTACTGAAACACTTAATCTACTCTTGGGGCGTGAAGAGATCAAGTACATCCCTGTTAAAGCACAGAAGCTTGCTAGAGACAGTATAATGACTGTTGCAGGCTACAGTCCACAGATTCACCCTGTGGTTTCCTGATAACCTCTACTTGTCAAGAGTTATAATTTATCACCAGGCATTTTGAATTAGAACCCAAGACATTTCATCAATACCTGTCAATCCACACCCAGCAAAGAAAGCAATAGTGTCAAGCCAAGGATCTCACTTAACAAGCTGGCCATAAACCTGTCATGGGTTGTTTTTACTTAGTTTTCCTTCTTTTGCTGCTTTCCAAGCCAAAGCCCACCAAATACTCGGGGTTAAACAGAATCACTCTGAGCTGAGAGAAATCCCCACAGACTTCCCCACCACCCATCTGTATAACCTGGGAGAGAACTAGCAAGCCCATACGGCTTTGGCTTATTTGTCTGTTAAATAAAGACATTTAACAAAGTAATTTTGAGAGCTAACATTCCATAATCTTATCTCACTTTGGCTTTCAGTGACTTGTAGTTTAAGGAACTCTGAGTAAAGCCAAATTTCTAATTTTTGCCTTGAGGAAATTTGATTTTTTCCTTTTTTTTCTAAAATAAAATCTCTGTGATACAAGAAAAGCTGAAGGCATCTATTTTAGCTTTACTCCTTTAGGGGAGTATTTAAAGAATGAAACCAGGAATGGCTGCTATTTAAAGAACCAGTCATAAAAAGAAAAGAAGATAAAAGTTATGATTTAGAAGAAAATTGTCTTCAATGAAATAATGTCCCATATGAGTGTATCTTCTTTTTAAAGCTATCTATTTAGGTATAAATACCATGCTAGCATCCCTGTGTTATAAACCAGCTCACAAAAGAAGGGGCCCTGTAAATGAATTATTTTTATTGCAGTTACGGAGTTCAAAAGAAAAAAAAAAAAAAAAAACAGCTGTGCAAAGGATCTAGGAGCTGAAAGTCACTCCTGTGTACTACCTAAGGGAAAATATGTAAGATTAAAACTATATTCAGCTTCACTGTTGGACACCTAATTGCTAATCATATAATTACTAACTATGTAATTCCCAGCATTTCCAGTGCAAGCAGCAGAAAGAAGATTAAAATGTTCTTAAATGTGGGCCTATGGAGCTGAAACGCCTGGGTGGCTCAGTTGGTTGGACAACTGCCTTCGGCTCAGGGCGTGATCCTGGAGTCCCGGGATCGAGTCCCACATCAGGCTCCCAGCTCCATGGGCAGTCTGCTTCGCTCTCTGACCTTCTCCTCGCTCATGCTCTCTCTCACTGTCTCTCTCTCTCAAATAAATAAATAAAAAAATCTTTAAAAGAAATCCAATATAAAGGCCAGATACTCAATCCAGTTTTCTCTATAAACAATGACATAAAAAAATAACACATTCAGTCAATAATTTCTAGATCAGGGAAAGAAGGGGCAGTATATAAGATATCTGGTTTTGTAAGGAGGGTATGATGTTGTGGGGGGTGTGGTGTTGAAAGAGGAGATTCTGGAACCAGGTTGAGTGACTCACCTCTTCGCCTGAAACGGACAGAATACTTGAGCTAAGTCATACCGAAGGAACTGAATCCCTCCTCCAGGAAGTGGCCTACTCTTAGGCTATAGTAGGATTAGACTCGTTATTTCTACATTCCTTCAAGTCTCTTTTTTCACTGATTCCTGGAACTTTCAAAGACTTATCCAAAAGAAACACATGCCCAGTCTGAGGGCAACTCCGCCACAGAAAAAGCCTCCCGTCATCCACAGTTCCATCTCCCCTCAATCGGTTTATTCAAGATTCTGGCCTTTCAAGTTTCTGAGTTCAAATTTTCATCTCAACTACTCCACCTTCTAGAAATACCTAATGGACTATTAAAGAATTGGCGAAGAGTAAAAGAAATATTTCATAACTGGTATTTTTATTTTGGTTAGAAAAATTCACAAGTTATTTTAATTCACTGCTATCGTTCTCAGCCCATTTTAAAAGAGCAGTTAGGGCTGGAATTTTTTTACTTAGCTTTTCTCTGGACTACCTGCAAATCATTAAAAATGTATCCCCAGTTGGTCCCACAGTTAATTAACTGTTCTTTGCAAAATCCATCTGTAAAGATTCAGTATAAAACGCATTTTATTTCCCATTCTGCTTGTGATCCTAAGTTATTTGGTGCCTCTGTTTAGGCTAATCTTGACCTAATTCTTATAAAAATAAACGCAGTGATGTTAGAGTTCATAACCTCTGGGAATCACAGTCACATTCTTGGGGCTAACGCTGCTCCTGCAGAGAAACCGAGTTCTAGGAAGAAGTGACTTGAATTGTGTGCAGCCACACCTTGTTCTCACTAAATGAAGAAGGTGTTTAAATCTTAGAATTCTGTATCATGTTGAAATGTTCTTTGATGTTGGCATTTATTACATGCTTACCACCCAGCGGCAATAAGTTAAATGCATGTTTAGTGATAAGGCTTCCCCCAACTCCATTCCCACTTGATCCTGCACTTCTGAGTCCCAGAACATACACAGGAGGAGAAAGTCAGTTAACGGAAGCAGACTGAGCATTTATTAACTACTAATTGTCTGTTTGATGGACAATGATAATCCTAATGATTCCATAAACGTTCAAAAAGTTAATATTAATAATATTATAACCTAAAAATGCACATTAAAATAGAACCTTTTCATTGGCATTTGGTTAAGGAATGATTTGAAATAAGGCAAGAGCACTAGAATAAGAGTCAGAAGATCTGGGTCACGGGGTGCCACCTGCCTTACCTGCCTGCCAAGGTTGCTTTAAGCATTTAAATGAGGCAGTGGCCATGAATGACCCTTATAAACAATAAAGTGCTTTAGAAAATATTTGAATAATTCACTTCCCTCTTATGTATTCAGAGAATGAAATACATTTTTAAAAGAAACTTCTATCAAAAAGTTTCAAAAGGACTGTAAAAGATTCCCAGTAAAATTTTCTGCTGTTCTTATCAGAAACATAAGGGAAGGGGTAGCAAGGTAGCCACTGCCCAAGGGATCAGAGAACAGAGAGCTCAAAATCTGACATGAGGAAGAGCACTGAAAATACTAGAATCTTTCTAAGAAAGTTTGAAGAAAATAGATTCACAGTTTTCCACAAGACCTAATTTCAATTTAATTACTGAATTTTTAACTACAAAGCAGCAAAATAGTGACGCAAGCAGAGCTATTTATTGGCCACCTCGGGGCACTTGTCCTTAGATTGGCCCCTTCTCACATCTTTACCATGTTTCTGGACACCTGTGAAATTCTGAAGGCAAAAGAAAATGTCTGCTCATATCTCTGTTCATGCCTCGGGGTCCTATGACCTAATGTTATTATTAATTTATTAATAATTATTAACTTATTAATAATTCTTATATTCATAGTGGGATTTAGAGTAGACCACATTTAGATGACAATGGATATATGAAGTATTATTTTAATTGAGATTATACTTTAATTGATTATATTTTAATTGAGATTATATATACAATATATATATATCGATTACCGCAAGGTGGCATCAACACTAGATAATATTGTATGGACAGAGACAGAGAAAGGAAGAAAAGTTATGCTTTATTGTGAATCCAATGAAGGGCCCTAAAGGTCTACATGCCTCAGGTCCAGAATTCCTTAAACGAGGGCACAATAATTAAACACAAGCCTCAGTGTGACCTAGAAACAGTAGTTCAAGACAAAGTTTGGAGATATGTGAGTTTCTCTAAGAAAAACTGGGGGAAAGAGATCCCTTGCTCTTTATATGGCTCGGTTTAAATTAAATCACATTGATTTATTCTCAAAGTTGTAAAGTCACAACATTATAATGCAAGCCCCTTATTTTGTAAGAAGTCATAAACAAAAATGTAAGTTAATACTTTTCTCTCTATTGAATCAATCTCTCCTGCTTTCCATCTCTCTGTCCCCCCAGCCCTCCCCTCCATTCTTCCTTCTTTTTCTTTTTCTAAAAAGCAATGGCCTTGGTCCATAAAGAGAGAGGAAGCAATACGGCCCAGTCACCTTTCCATATTTCTTTATCCTTGTGTCCCCATCCTGCTCCGCCCCTTCTCCTCACAGGAGTGATGTGAGAGGGAAGGTTTT
The DNA here is from genome assembly GCF_020171115.1 of Neogale vison. NCBI lineage: Eukaryota > Metazoa > Chordata > Mammalia > Carnivora > Mustelidae > Neogale > Neogale vison. The sequence goes on along the minus strand of NC_058101.1, from coordinate 148,003,675 downwards.
ATTTGTTTAGGTCAAAGGTGAAACTCCAAGGACAATACTGTCCTTTTAATAGTCTTTGGTATGACAGAAAACGTAAAACCAGAGGCCGCATACCTCCCTTATCCACACATACCATCAACATCAATAGGTACTCCACTACAGCCTCAGGCAGCTGATTCTAACAGGCATTCTACCCTCTAACCACTCCTGCATCCTGATGACCCAGCTGGCCTTCGACTGCTCATCCATTCCTTCTACTTCCCTCTTCTCTACTGTTTCTAAATATAAATCAGCTAAACCCTACATTTCATCACAGCCACATGAAAATTTCTGATGCTTAAGTAATATTAAATTATTGATTACCACAAGGTGGTATCAACACTAGATAATATTGTATGGACAGAGACAGAGAAAGGAAGAAAAGTTACTTCAGCAAACTTTCAACTTCGTCATTTTGTTGCCTTGTGATTTAGTCAAAGCAATCAGTTTCCTTCATTCTAAGAAGGGGAGAATAAGAACTATGAGATTATTACAAGGGTTGAATATGATAATACATAAAGAATGCCTCCGAATGACTGGCTCAAAGAGAGCACTCGGTAAGTGTTCATTGTTTTTCATGTCGCTGTGAGGACAGGAGGGAGTCTGTGCAAGGCAGCGAGGAGAACACCGGGCCTCAGGAAACCTCTGAAAGAATCCGGATGCTTCTGCATGCCAGCCCTTCCTTCCTTTCATATTTCAGTACTAAAGATGTGAGTGAACAAGATCACTCAATAGCAATGCTTGCTATGAATGTGAACAAAGAAAACGAGTGGCGATTTGGCTGTGAAAATACTTAAAAGGGCCTTTTTTTAGCATAGATGATTCGTATTTAACCTGTGGCTATTCTGGATAATGCTAGAATTACTCCCCAAGTTGGAAGTAGCATAATCACTGGATAGACTGGACTCAGACTGTCATATAACACTCTTAACAGGTGTGGGCAAACAAAGTCTAATGTGGAAATAACTAAATGTGAACAGTAGTTGAAATAACAATTTCTTTAATAAGGAAATTGTTAGTTCCCTATTGCTAATAGGGAAATTATTCTTTAATAATAATTTTTTCACTTGACAAATACATATGCAATGACAAATGCCCCATGTAGCTTCTGTCATGTGAAATTAAGGATACGGTACAATTTCATTATGATGATAATTCCCTTTACAATCATTTTTACTATGAAGCATTTCATGTTTTTAAAATGTAGAGAATATAATAAACTTCTGGGTATATACAACTCAGCTTAAGAAATAAAACATTACGAATGTAATTAAAACCTCTCCTAATGATCTCATTCCTAACTCCTCTTCCCCCTAGACCCTAAGGTACTCACCATACTGAATTTGGTGTTATTTAGTTACACGGGATACATTCTCAAGGTTGCTTTCTCAGACCAAGATAAAAGGCTAGGCTTCTACCAATATTTAGAGTTAATTATTCCCCTTGCGCCTCTGAGTAGAATTTATAATGTGGCAAGTTTTAGCAACATCATAATTTTAAATTAAATTTTTAAAAAAGGGAAAATAGGGGTGCCTGGGTGACTCAATGGGTTAAAGCCTCTGCCTTCGGCTCAGGTCATGATCCCAGGGTCCTGGGATCGAGCCCAGCATTGGGCTCTCTGCTCAGCGGGGAGCCTGCTTCCTCCTCTCTCTCTCTCTGCCTGCCTCTCTGCCTACTTGTGATCTCTGTCTGTCAAATAAATAAATAACATCTTTAAAAAAAAAAGGGTAAATACATCCCCATTTTAAGGCCACTCCAACTATGAAATGCAATGTCCTTAAAAAAAATAAAGATATCTGGAAATATATGGAGAAAAAACTCTATAGATGTGGAAAGAATTCAAGATTTGAGGAATATTGAAGAATTCCTCAACTGAAGAAAGAATTCAAGATTGAGGAATATTGAAGCAACTAAAAACAGGACTGAGTAGGCTACTCAGTACAAATGAGTAGGCTACTCTGCATTTGCCTTAATGATGGGTGGTGAGTAATAGTTACAACTTGGGAATTTGGCTTTTAAGGCAATGCAAAGGACAGGAGATGAGAACTTGGCTCTTACAATGTGGAAAATTGAAATGAAGATCCCTGCATAAAACTAGAAGGGCTAAAATCATAGTTGGGGCAAAAAAAAAAATCTACCTACCAAAGCAAAGGAAGACAATAGACAATAGGAAAACTGGTTTGTCTGTGCTAGAGTAAAATAAACCCCTTGGGAATGTATAATCTGGGCCTGCACAACAAAAAGAGAACTGAATTTATGTCACATTTGGTCTAGAAAGCCACAAGTCAAAAAATTATGAAGAACTAAGTCCTACGCCAAGGATCTCCAATGAGTACACACAGAAGTAAATCCAAAACTATTTTAGAACACTCTAACTCAAGTTGCACAGGAATTTTATAAATTCATAACCCAAGATTTAAGGCAGAAGAGAAAATAAAAATAATAGATTAAAAACCCAAGAAATTAACACAATAGAAATGTCTGCTAGAGACGACTAGATAATCATGACTAGAAGATTTAACTAATTAGTTAATTAGTTAAATTAGTTAACTAGTTAGTTAACTAATTAGTCTAAAACTCCCTAAAACTCTAATAACTAATACAAATCTGCATTTCTTAACATATACAAAATGAAAAATGGATGAGTAGCCATTCAGGAAAGATTAATAATTGCATTTTGGGGGAAGATCAGGGCAAACTCAGAAACAGGAAATATTTGTCACTGGATTACTTTGGCACCACGTAGGAATATAAAGTTGTAAATGCACTTAATAGTTAGCTATTGTAGGGTAACATGGCCTCCTTTTGGAAATGTGCAAACTCAGGCTCTTCGGTCAAAAGTATCTGCAAAGGGGTGCCTGGGTGGCTCAGTGGGTTAAGCCTCTGTCTTTGGCTCAGGTCATGATTCCAGCGTCCTAGGATCAAGCCCAGCATCTGGCTCTCTGCTCAGCAGGGAGTCTGCTTTCCGCCCCCCCCCTCCACTGCCTGCCTCTCTGCCTACTTGTGATCTCTGTCTGTCAAATAAATAAATAAAATCTTAAAAAAAAAAAAGGTATCTGCAAAAACATTGATATGGGGCAAGCACCTATATAGGATCTGATCTGGAGAATCCTGGGCTACACATCAAAGTAAACACAGTAGTTTGAAAAGTTGGACAAGGTGGTGGTGAAGAAAAATGTCATACTCATCTTTAAATTTTCTCCTATATTTAACCCTTTGTAATTTAACTTTATAAATTCATATAAAAATTTAGCTTTATAAATTAATAATCAATATAGTCACCATGTCTCCTTACCTAATTTATTATTCTGAGGCCCCATATAATAGATACCTATAAAAACATCTCAGCATGATATGTTTGTTCATTATCTTTTACCTAAGTTTCCTCCCAGACACATGTAAGCAAACAAAGAATTCTGCCTATTTTATATTTCTAGTCATTTCTTGCCACTTCTACTGTCATATTCTTATCTGGTCCTTCATCATATTTCACCTGAGCTTTTCATTTGGTCATCAAATATTTAATTGCAAGCTTACTATGTATCAAGCACTGTTGTTCCAGATGCTACATTACTAAGATGATTTCAGAATCTATCATTATTGCCTCCAATGCTTCCTGCTCCAGTTAAATTTTACTGATTTAACCTTAAACATCACTCACCTATATATTCAAAACTCTTCAAGAATTCCCGGAAAGAAGATGCAGGCCAAACTTTTTACCTGGACATTAAAAGGCCCTCCAAAATCTGGCCCAAAATTACCTTTCTAAAGTTTTCTCTTGGAGTGCCTGGGTGGTGGCTCAGTGGGCTAAAGCTTCTGTCTTAAGCTCAGGTCATGATCTCAGGGTCCTGGGATTGAGCCCCGCATCGGGCTCTCTGCTCAGCAGGGAGCCTGTTTCTCCCCCAACCCCCGCATGCCTCTCTGTCTACTTGTGATCTCTCTCTCTCTGTCAAATAAATAAATAAATAAATATTAAAATAAATAAATAAAGTTTTCTCTCACCTCTCTCCTGGATGTTTACTTGCATTGGTTTGAGAAGCAATATCTTCCATTGGTTCTTTCACTGCATCTTGGCCTTTTGGCTAAGAGCAAGTGGGAAGCAGTATCCTTTTTTTAAGTGGGGCTCGAACTCACAACCCTGTGATCAACAGTCACAGGCTCTTCCAACTGAGCCAGCCAGGTACCCTGAGAAGCAATATCTTCCAAATAAGCCATAGAGATTTCTTCCTTCCAGAAAGCCAAACTGAGTAAAAAAACAAAACCCAGCTATAGTCTATTTACACAAAACATGTAAGAAATATAAGAATATGAAATGGTCGAGGAGGAGTCAAGATGGCGGAGAAGTAGCAGGCTGAGACTACTTCAGCTAGCAGGAGATCAGCTAGAGAGCTTATCTAAAGATTGCAAACACCTGCAAATCCATCGGCAGATCGAAGAGAAGAAGAACAGCAATTCTAGAAACAGAAAAACAACCACTTTCTGAAAGGTAGGACTGGCGGAGAAGTAAATCCAAAGCGACGGGAAGATAGACCCCGGGGGGAGGGGCCGGCTCCCGGCAAGCAGCGGAGCAACGGAGCACAAAATCGGGACTTTTAAAAGTCTGTGCCACTGAGGGACATCACTCCAGAGGCTAAACCGGGGCGAAGCCCACGCGGGGCCGGCGTAGCCTCGGGTCTCCCAGGGTCACAGAAGGATCGGGGGTGTCTGAGTGTTGCAGAGCTTGCGGATATTGGAACGGGAAAGCTGGCTGCAGAGACAGAGCCGACAGTAAGCTCGCAGCTCGGTGTTGCCCTGAGCCAGTCGCGGGCTCGGTGAGCTCAGAGCACAGCCAGAGGTTGGGCAGACGGGAGTTACTAGGAGCTGTTCGCTGAGGGCGCACGGGGGAGCGGGCCCCGGGCTTTCGGCTCCTCCGGGCCGGAGACCAGGAGGCCGCCATTTGTGTTCCCGTCCTCCGGAACTCTACGGAAAGCGCTCAGGGAACAAAAGCTCCTGAAAGCAAAGCCGAGCGGATCACTCAGCCCGGCCCCTGCTAAGGGCGGTGCAATTCCGCCTGGGGCAAAGACACTTGAGAATCACTACAACAGGCCCCTCCCCCAGAAGATCAACAAGAAATCCAGGCAAGACCAAGTTCACCTACCAAGGAGTGCAGTTTCAATACCAAGGAGAGCAGCAGAATTCCAGAGGAGGAGAAAACAAACCACGGAACTCATGGTTTTCTCCCTGTGATTTTTTTAGTCTTGCAGTTAATTTTAAATTTTTTTTCTTTTTCATTTTTTTCTCTTCTTCTGCTAAAATTTTTTTAAACTTTTACCCTTTTCTTTTTTAACGTTTTTTAACTAGTTTATATAATATATATACATATATTTTTTCTTTTTTTACTTTTTTATTCGTTTTTTTTAATTCTTTTTTTTCTTTATTTAATTTTGAACCTCTTTTTATCCCCAAATCAGAAGAGATACCAATCTCTTCAATCTCTTTTTTTAATTCTTTTTTTTTTTTTTTTTAAGATTTTATTTATTTATTTGAGAGAGAGAGACAGTGAGAGAGAGCACCAGCGAGGAGAAGGTCAGAGAGCGAAGCAGACTCCCCATGGAGCTGGGAGCCTGATGCGGGACTCGATCCCGGGACTCCAGGATCACGCCCTGAGCTGAAGGCAGTCGTCCAACCAACTGAGCCACCCAGGTGTCCCCTCTTTTTTTAATTCTTGATTGAATTTTTAATTCAATCTCTTTTTTAATTCTTTTTTTCTTTCTTTCTTTCTTTTTGAACCTCTTTTTATTCCCAAATCAGAAGAGACCCCAATCAGAAGAGATTGGGAGATCCCAATCAGAAGAGATCCCAATCAGAGGAGATCCCTCACCCAATCGTGAGGGGGGATTTCTGCCCCCTCACGATTTGGGATCTCTTCTGATTGGGTTAAAGCATATTTTCCTGGGATTGTTGCCACCCTTTTAGTATTTTACTTGCTCCTTCATATACTCTTAGCTGAACAAAATGACAAGGCGGAAAAATTCACAACAAAAAAAAGAACAAGAGGCAGTACCGAAGGCTAGGGACCTAATCAATGCAGACATTGGTAATATGTCAGATCTAGAGTTCAAAATGACAATTCTCAAGGTTCTAGCCGGGCTTGAAAAAAGCATGGAAGATATTAGAGAAACCCTCTCCAGAGATATAAAAGCCCTTTCTGGAGAAATAAAAGAACTAAAATCTAACCAAGTTGAAATAAAAAAAGCTATTAATGAGGTGCAATCAAAAATGGAGGCTCTCACAGCTAGGATAAATGAGGCAGAAGAAAGAATTAGTGATATAGAAGACCAAATGACAGAGAATAAAGAAGCTGAGCAAAAGAGGGACAAACAGCTACTGGACCGTGAGGGGAGAATTCGAGAGTTAAGTGACACCATAAGACGAAACAACATTAGAATAATTGGGATTCCAGAAGAAGAAGAAAGAGAGAGGGGAGCAGAAGGTATACTGGAGAGAATTATTGGGGAGAATTTCCCCAATATGGCAAAGGGAACGAGCATCAAAATTCAGGAGGTTCAGAGAACGCCCCTCAAAATCAATAAGAATAGGCCCACACCCCGTCACTTAATAGTAAAATTTACAAGCCTTAGTGACAAAGAGCAAATCCTGAAAGCAGCCCGGGAAAAGAAGTCTGTAACATACAATGGTAAAAGTATTAGATTGGCAGCTGACTTATCCACAGAGACCTGGCAGGCCAGAAAGAGCTGGCATGATATTTTCAGAGCACTAAACGAGAAAAACATGCAGCCAAGAATACTATATCCAGCTAGGATATCATTGAAAATAGAAGGAGAGATTAAAAGCTTCCAGGACAAATAAAAACTGAAAGAATTTGCAAACACCAAACCAGCTCTACAGGAAATACTGAAAGGGGTCCTCTAAGCAAAGAGAGAGCCTACAAGTGGTAGATCAGAAAGGAACAGAGACAATATACAGTAACAGTCACCTTACAGGCAATACAATGGCACTAAAATCATATCTCTCAATAGTTACCCTGAATGTTAATGGGCTAAATGCCCCAATCAAAAGACACAGGGTATCAGAATGGATAAAAAAACAAAACCCATCTATATGTTGCCTCCAAGAAACTCATTTTAAGCCTGAAGACACCTCCAGATTTACAGTGAGGTGGTGGAAAAGAATTTACCATGCTAATGGACATCAGAAAAAAGCAGGAGTGGCAATTCTTATATCAGATCAATTAGATTTTAAGCCAAAGACTATAATAAGAGATGAGGAAGGACACTATATCATACTCAAAGGGTCTGTCCAACAAGAAGATCTAACAATTTTAAATATCTATGCCCCCAACGTGGGAGCAGCCAACTATATAAACCAATTAATAACAAAATCAAAGAAACACATCAACAATAATACAATAATAGTAGGGGACTTTAACACTCCCCTCACTGAAATGGACAGATCATCTAAGCAAAAGATCAACAGGGAAATAAAGGCCTTAAATGATACACCGGATGAGATGGACATCACAGATATATTCAGAACATTTCATCCCAAAGCAACAGAATACACATTCTTCTCTAGTGCACATGGAACATTCTCCAAAATAGATCACATCCTCGGTCCTAAATCATGACTCAACCGGTATCAAAAGATTGGGATCATTCCCTGCATATTTTCAGACCACAATGCTCTGAAGCTAGAACTCAACCACAAGAGGAAGTTTGGAAAGAACCCAAATACATGGAGACTAAACAGCATCCTTCTAAAGAATGAATGGGTCAATCGGGAAATTAAAGAAGAATTGAAAAAAATCATGGAAACAAATGATAATGAAAATACAACGGTTCAAAATCTGTGGGACACAACAAAGGCAGTCCTGAGAGGAAAATATATAGCGGTACAAGCTTTTCTCAAGAAACAAGAAAGCTCTCAGGTACACAACCTAACCCTACACCTAAAGGAGCTGGAGAAAGAACAAGAAAGAAACCCTAAGCCCAGCAGGAGAAGAGAAATCATAAAGATCAGAGCAGAAATCAATGAAATAGAAACCAAAAAAACAATAGAACAAATCAACAAAACTAGGAGCTGGTTCTTTGAAAGAATTAATAAAATTGATAAACCCCTGGCCAGACTTATCAAAAAGAAAAGAGAAAGGACCCAAATAAATAAAATCATGAATGAAAGAGGAGAGATCACAACTAACACCAAAGAAATACAAACTATTATAAGAACATACTATGAGCAACTCTACACCAACAAATTTGACAATCTGGAAGAAATGGACGCATTCCTAGAAACAATTAAACTACCAAAATTGAACCAGGAAGAAATAGAAAGCCTGAACAGACCCATAACCAGTAAGGAGATTGAAACAGTCATTAAAAATCTCCAAACAAACAAAAGCCCAGGGCCAGATGGCTTCCCCGGTGAATTCTACCAAACATTTAAAGAAGAACTAATTCCTATTCTCCTGAAACTGTTCCAAAAAATAGAAATGGAAGGAAAACTTCCAAACTCATTTTATGAGGCCAGCATCACCTTGATCCCAAAACCAGACAAGGATCCCATCAAAAAAGAGAGCTATAGACTAATATCCTTGATGAACACAGATGCGAAAATTCTCACCAAAATACTAGCCAATAGGATTCAACAGTACATTAAAAGGATTATTCACCACGACCAAGTGGGATTTATCCCAGGGCTGCAAGGTTGGTTCAACATCCGCAAATCAATCAATGTGATACAACACATCAATAAAAGAAAGAACAAGAACCATATGATACTCTCAATAGATGCTGAAAAAGCATTTGACAAAGTACAGCATCCCTTCCTGATCAAAACCCTTCAAAGTGTAGGGATAGAGGGCACATACCTCAATATCATCAAAGGCATCTATGAAACCCACCGCAAATATCATTCTCAATGGAGAAAAACTGAAAGCTTTTCCACTAAGGTCAGGAACACGGCAGGGATGTCCATTATCACCACTGCTATTCAACATAGTACTAGAAGTCCTAGCCTCAGCAATCAGACAACAAAAGGAAATTAAAGGCATCCAAATCGGCAAAGAAGAAGTCAAATTATCACTCTTCGCAGATGATATGATACTCTATGTGGAAAACCCAAAAGACTCCACTCCAAAACTGCTAGAACTTATACAGGAATTCAGTAAAGTGTCAGGATATAAGATCAATGCACAGAAATCAGTTGCATTTCTCTACACCAACAACAAGACAGAAGAAAGAGAAATTAAGGATTCAATCCCATTTACAATTGCACCCCAAACCATAAGATACCTAGGAATAAACCTAACCAAAGAGGCTAAGAATCTATACTCAGAAAACAATAAAGTACTCATGAAAGAAATTGAGGAAGACACAAAGAAATGGAAAAATGTTCCATGCTCCTGGATTGGAAGAATAAATATTGTGAAAATGTCTATGCTACCTAAAGCAATCTACACATTTAATGCAATTCCTATCAAAGTACCATCCATCTTTTTCAAAGAAATGGAACAAATAATTTTAAAATTTATATGGAACCAGAAAAGACCTCGAATAGCCACAGGAATATTGAAAAACAAAGCCAAAGTTGGTGGCATCACAATTCCGGACTTCAAGCTCTATTACAAAGCTGTCATCATCAAGACAGCATGGTACTGGCACAAAAACAGACACATAGATCAATGGAACAGAATAGAGAGCCCAGAAATAGACCCTCAACTCTATGGTCAACTAATCTTTGACAAAGCAGGAAAGAATGTCCAATGGAATAAAGACAGCCTCTTCAATAAATGGTGTTGGAAAAATTGGACAGCCACGTGCAGAAAAATGAAATTGGACCATTTCCTTACACCACACACAAAAATAGACTCAAAATGGATGAAGGACCTCAATGTGAGAAAGGAATCCATCAAAATCCTTGAGGAGAACACAGGCAGCAACCTCTTCGACCTCAGCCGCAGCAACATCTTCCTAGGAACATCGCCAAAAGCAAGGGAAGCAAAGGCAAAAATGAACTTTTGGGATTTCATCAAGATCAAAAGCTTTTGCACAGCAAAGGAAACAGTTAACAAAATCAAAAGACAACTGACAGAATGGGAGAAGATATTTGCAAACGACATATCAGATAAAGGACTAGTGTCCAAAATCTATAAAGAACTTAACAAACTCAACACCCAAAGAACAAATAATCCAATCAAGAAATGGGCAGAGCACATGAACAGACGTTTCTGCAAAGAAGACATCCAGATGGCCAACAGACACATGAAAAAGTGCTCCATATCACTCGGCATCAGGGAAATACAAATCAAAACCACAATGAGATATCACGTCACACAAGTCAGAATGGCTAAAATCAACAAGTCAGGAAATGACAGGTACTGGCGAGGATGCGGAGAAAGGGGAACCCTCCTACACTGTTGGTGGGAATGCAAGCTGGTGCAACCACTCTGGAAAACAGCATGGAGGTTCCTCAAAATGTTGAAAATAGAACTGCCCTATGACCCAGCAATTGCACTACTGGGTATTTACCCTAAAGATACAAACGTAGTGATCCAAAGGGGCACGTGCACCCAAATGTTTATAGCAGCAATGTCCACAATAGCCAAACTATGGAAAGAACCTAGATGTCCATCAACAGATGAATGGATAAAGAAGATGTGGTATATATACACAATGGAATACTATGCAGCCATCAAAAGAAACGAAATCTTGCCATTTGCGACAACATGGATGGAACTAGAGCGTATCATGCTTAGCGAAATAAGTCAAGCGGAGAAAGACAACTATCATATGATCTCCCTGATATGAGGAAGTAGGGATGCAACATGGGGGCTTAGGTGGGTAGGAGAAGAATCCATGAAACAAGATGGGATAGGGAGGGAGACAAACCATAAGTGACTCTTAATCTCATGAAACAAACTGTGGGTTGCTGGGGGGAGGGGGGTTGGGAGAAGGGGGGTAGGGTTATGGACATTGGGGAGGGTATGTGCTTTTGGGTAAATTGGAAGGGGTGGTGAACCATGAGAGACTATGGACTCTGAAAAACAATCTGAGGGGTTTGAAGTGGCGGAGGGGTGGGAGGTTGGGGTACCAGGTGGTGGGTATTATAGAGGGCACGGCTTGTATGGAGCACTGGGTGTGGTGAAAAAATAATGAATACTGTTTTTCTGAAAATAAATAAATTGGAAAAAAAAATGAAATGGTCAAAAATAAATTTTATTTGTAAATTTTTTTTTTTTAAGATTTTATTTATTTGACAGAGAGATAGCACAAGTAAGCAGAGCAGCAGGCAGAGGGAGAAGGAGAAGCAGGCTTTCTGATGAGCAGGGAGCCTGATGCAGGGCTCGATCCCAGGACCCTGGGATCATGACCTGAGCCAAAGGCAGATGCTTAGCCGACTAAGCCCCCAGGCACCCCAATGATCAAAAATAAAAGAACGGAAAAAGATGTAACATTGAACACTAATCAAAAGAAAACTGGTATAGCTTTATTAAATCAGAAAGTAGTATTTATGGCAAAAAATAAATTACTAAAGACAAAGAAGTACATTCATTATAAATGGTTTGATTCATCAGAAAGATACAACAATTCTAAGTGTGTATGAACTTTATAACATAGTAACTTCAATATATATAAAGAGAAAATTGACAAAATTATAAGGAAAAGGAGACAAAGCCACAATCATGTGGAAGATTCTCATACAACTTTCTTATTAACTGACAGAATGAGAAGACAAAAAAAAATCAGTTGACTATAAAATATTAGACAATATAATTAATAAACCTGATCTAATTAACATATATGGAGCGCTGCAACCAAAAACTATGGAATACATACTGAGCGTGGCTCAGTCGGCTGAGCATCAAACTCCTGATTTTAGTCAGGTCATGATCTCAGAGTCATGGGATTGAACCCCTCATCAGCCTCCACATTATGCAGGGAGTCTGCTTGAGATTCTCTCTCTCCCACTTGCCCTCCCCCACTAAAATAAATAAATAAATCTTTTTAAAAAAGATACTTGGAAAATCCCCATATATTTGGAAAGAATTATGAAATGTACTTCTAAATAACCCATGGGTCAAAGAGAAACACTCTAATAGATAACAGATATCACTCTAACTGGATGCTAGTGGATAATTACATATCAACACATATAAGATCAACCAGATCTGTACTTAAAGGGTAATTTACTGCTCTAAGTGCATATTTAAGAAAAACGCTGGAATTCAGTAATCTAAGTATGCATCTCAAAAACAGAAAAAGGTGTCAAATTAAGCCCAAAGAAAATAATAAAGAACAGAAAGTAATGAAATAGAATACATGCATTAGAAAGGATAAAGCCAAAGTTGTTTCTTAGAAAATACGAAGAGAATTGACACATTTTTGCTGAGACTAATGAAAAAGAAAAAAAGACATTACAAAACACCAATATCAGGAATGGTGAGAGATCTAATAATACAGATCCTACAGACACTATAACAAATCATAAAATGATAATATGAATAACTCTATGCCAATAAATCTGAAATGTAGATAAAATGGATAAAGTGCTAGAAAAATACAAATCACCAAAACTCACACAAGAGGAAGTACAAAAATCTACATAATTCATCTATTTAGAATTAGAAATCAAACCTATAATTATGTTTTCACAATGAATTTTGCATTATTTAAGGAATTATTCTAAGCTCATACATTCTTCAAGAAAACAAATAAACAGAAACTTTCAATTTTATGTCGCCAAAATAATTCCAATACCAAAACATGAAAAGGACAATACAAAAAGGGATATTATAGGCTAATCTCACTCATGATGCAAAAACCATTGGTGCACATGGATGAAAAACTTCTAAACTAATTTTTACCAAACCAAGTTTAGTAATTCATAACAAAAGACAATGCCTATAGTCAAGCTGGATTTACTCCAGAAAGATGGTTATTCAACATGTAAAAATCAACCAATATAATTCAACATAAGAAGAAAAAAGAAAAAAATCATATGGTTATTTCAATAAATGCAAGAAAACTTTTAATATCCTCGGTATTCATTCATGATTATAAAACAAACACATGATTTTGGTAAACTAGAAATAGAAAGGACTAGCATTAATTTTATTAAGGGTTTCTTGAAAAAAACCTAAAACCTAAGCAAATATCATACAAAACAGTGAAACACCTCAGACTTCTATTTCATACATTACTGGAGGCATAATTACTATAATAAGAAATATAAATTAAAAATATAAGGAAAAGAAAAGAAGAAATCGGCATCATTTAGAGATATAAAAAAATCCAAAAGAATCTACAGAAAAATGATTTTAATTAAGAGGGAAGTTAGAAAGTTGCTGATTATAAAATAAATTTATAAAAATCAATTTTACTTTGGGGCGCCTGGGTGGCTCAGTGGTTTAAACCTCTGCCTTCGGCTCAGGTCATGATCCCAGGGTCCTAGGATTGAGCCCAAGGTGGGCTCTCTGCTCAGCAGGGAGCCTGCCTCCTCATCTCTCTCTGCCTGCCTCTCTGCCTACTTGTGATCTCTGTCTGTCAAATAAATAAATAAAATCTTTTAAAAAATCAATTTTACTTCAATTTACCAAAATAAACTTAAGTATCAATTAGAATAGCATCAAAAATATCAAATTCCTAGGAATAACTCTATAAGAAATATACAAGATGTTTCCCAAGAAAACTATAAAACACTACTGAAAGACATTAAAGTCTCAAACAAATTGAGTCTTCTGTAAATTAGAAGATTCAATATTGAAAAGTGTTCTCATTGATCTATAGATTCAAAACAATCCCAATAAAAATTCTATAGTGTGTGTATGTGTAAGCTGGTAAGCTGAATATAAAATGTATACAGCAATGAAAAAAGGCCAAGAACAGTTGAAACAGTTAAAAAAGAACAAGTCAGCGGCGCCTGGGTGGCTCAGTGGGTTAAGCCGCTGCCTTCGGCTCAGGTCGTGATCTCAGGATCCTGGGATCGAGTCCCGCATCGGGCTCTCTGCTCTGCGGGGAGCCTGCTTCCTCCTCTCTCTCTGCCTGCCTCTCTGCCTACTTGTGATCTCTCTCTGTCAAATAAATAAATTAAAAAATCTTAAAAAAAAAAAAAAAAAGAACAAGTCAGAAGAATCTGACCTACTTGATGTCAAAACATTATTACAAATCAACAGTAATATAGACAGTGTTATCCTGATACAAGAACAGACAAACTGAAAAGAACAGGCAGCTCAAAAACCTGCTACACACAAATGGATACTTGAGTTAATGCAAAGGTGGCATTGCAGAGCAATGGGAAAAGATAGTCTTCAACAAATACTGAGTCATTTGGATATCTGCATAGGGAATAAAAAAATAAATTTAACTCCTGTCATCTAAGGTGGATTGTAGATCTAAATCTGCACAACAAAGCAACTAAAGCTTTTAAAAGATAATGTAAGAGAACATCTTTATGATATTCAAGTCAGAAAAGATTTCTTAGGGGCACTTGGGTGGCTCAGTGCTTTTTAAAGCCTCTGCCTTCGGCTCAGGTCATGATTCCAGGGTCCTGGGATCCAGCCCCCCATCAGGCTCTCTGCTCAGCAGGAAGCCTGCTTCCCTTCCTCTCTCTCTGCCTGCCTCTCGGTCTACTTGTGATCTCTCTCTGTCAAATAAATAAATAAAATCTTAAAAAAGAAAAGAAAAGATTTCTTAGCACACAAAAGACACTAAACACCATGGAAAAGATAATTGGTTTACATTTACAATAAGAATTTCTATTCATTAAAAGATCCAACTTTTAAGAGAATGGAAAGGCAAACCACAGCATGGGAGAAGGCAGTTACATCACTGGTAACTATCAAAGGGTTTATATCCAGAATGTATGAAGAACATTTATAAATCACTAAGAAAAATTAAGACAATTTTTTAAAAAAATGAACAAAAGAAGAGAATACTTCACAAAAGAGGCTATCCAAATGTCAACAAACATGAAAAGTAGCTTGACATCATTAGTTTTAATGGACAGAAAAATCAAAACTAGAACATTATACTCAGCAAAGTGACTAAAATTAAAAAGACCAACAATATTCAAGTTTGGTGAGTACATGGAGTAACAGTGATTCAGATGCCCTGCTATCAAAACATGAATGGGTACATCTACTTTGGAAACCGATTTGGCATTATCTACAAAAAGTGAGCATACATGTACCCTTTGAGAGAGATACTTGACTCCTATACATGCATCTAAAAGAAACGCACATGCAATATGAGTCAAAAAACAAGCACTCGAATTCCAACACAGTATTATCATAACAGTCTGAAACTGAAAACTTCAATAACCAACAGTAGGGTGGATAAATAAATTATGGTATATTTCTATAATAAAATACTATATATATAGCAGGAAAAATGAATAAACTATAGCTACAAGGGGCACCTGGGTGGCTCAGTGGGTTAAAGCCTCTGCCTTCGGCTCAGGTCATGATCCCAGCGTCCTGGGATCGAGCCCTGCATCGGGCTCTCTGCTCTGGGGGGAGTCCTGCTTCCTCCTCTCTCTCTGCCTGCCTCTCTGCCTAATTGTGATCTCTGTCTGTCAAATAAATAAAATCTTTAAAAAAAAAAACAAAACTATAGCTACAAGCAGTAACATGGATATACACTACAAAAATCATGCTGGGTAAAAGAAAACCAACACAAAAGACATTTTATTACCTTTATATATACATATATACATAATTTATATTACATTTAACACAGGTAAAACTTAGCTGTACCATTTAACCCAGGGTAGAGACTAATCTTGGAAAGGAGGAGAAGAATGGTAGAGAGGGGACACAGAGAGAGCTTCCAGGGTACTGAGGTGTTTTTAATCTTAGGCATGTACACAGGTGTCCACCCTTGATCTAATTCACTGAGCTGTTGTTTGGTGCACTTTACTGTATATACATTATGCTTCATACACACAATTTAAAAGGACAAAGTCTTTAAAAAAAAAAAAAAACCTGACAAAAATCAGCCAAAGATTATTGTAGATAGAACTTAGGTGCTCATCTAATTCCTATGCAACCAAGTTACTTCCTTCTAGCTTGCAAATAACAAAGAAAATTTTTCAAATGCAGAATCTCTCCATTAAAATAATATTTCCTGGGGTGCCTGGGTGGCTCAGTGGGTTGAGCCTCTTTCTTCTGCTCAGGTCATGGTCTCAGGCTCCTGGGATAGAGACCCGCATCAAGTTCTCTGCTTGGCGGGGAGCCTGTTACCCTCTCCCCCTCTGCCTGCCTCTCTGCCTACTTGGGATCTCTGTCAAATAAATGAACAAAATCTTTAAAAATAACAATATTTCCTCTTATTATATTTCTAGCTACAGAGTACATGCAAAATGATTACTATTATTTAAAATAAGACACTGCTTACATTGTTTGTTTCTTCATATCACTAGTATATCTCATGCTTCAGCTGACATATTTTTAAAAAGAATTATACTGTGAATAATACTATTTCAAAGCCTTCTTTAGTTTTAAATAAGGCTTTCTTATTTTGAACCCAAAAGTAATTAGAAGAAAGACAAGCACAAATTGGACCCAAAGGAATGAAGTTGTGTTCCTACTGATGATGACTCTGTTTAAAAACACAACATGCCATATTCCAAGAACTCAAATATTTTTTAATAGCCACTTGAGAGCCTTATCTGGAGCTGTGTATGATTTCTGATGGTCTTGCTTACAAGTGTATTATCTAAGAATTCTGTTTATTAACTAAATCTCTGGAATGGAAGAGGGAACCTGGAACAATGGATCCAAATTGGGTGGACATTTCAATGATTCCACAAATATCAATCTCTAAGGAATGCCCTTTGGAAAAACACAGATTTCCACCCAATTTTTTTTTTTACCCCAGGCAAACTTCTGATAACCTTCTCCATGGTTCAATTTTAGATAATATTAGATATCTTAAGAGAGATATTGAACATTTTGATTTATATGAAACTCTTTCAAAAACTAGGGTTCTTAATCCACAGTATTCTTTATAATTTATAATGGTAGTGGGTGTTGGGCTAACCATATTGCCTTTTGTCTTCTCTGAAGTTTTAATATAGTATTAAATGTAAGAATTATAAACTGTAAGAGTAAGATTAAACTTCAACCACATCCTACCCTACCTTTTTTCCATCTTGTAACTTAAAGATGTTACAGATTACTCAGGTTAGCACCCCACTGTACTACAGTATGAAAATAACCTCCTGACTCCTCCACAAATTTGTAATTTTCCATGCCTAAAATGCCTCCCTGTTTCATCTCTCTCTACTTAAATCTGCATTTTTGGAATGAACTGTAAATTTAGGAATACTCTTTCCCCACTCCTGATGATTCCCAAGTAGCAGTTCAATTCCTTTACTCTGGACCTCTCTCCAGCCTGTCACACTGGCCCCAAAGAGGTTAACAGCTTATCTGTAAATATACAAAGAACAATTGAAAATATATAGTTTTGTTCCATCCTCCTCCTTTTAGAAAGCATCCTGCCCCATTCAGTGTGCAGCCAGCCATGACATGAATCTTAGGGATTCATTATTAGAAACCCAAACTAGCTAAGACTACAAAAGACATCCACCAGCTTTCAGGAAAGAAGGTAATTATTTCAGCTTTCATCTTCACTATCTGTTTCTCAGCTTGTACAGAATCAAGGAAGGAAGCCTCTTCAGACAACCTCCTATCCGTGAGTGTCTATCTCCTCTATTAGAACCTTACAAGTACACTAGAAATTGGTGATACCTGGTTTACTCAATACTACTTCATACTGAGGATGTGTCAATGTCTCTGTGTATCCCTAGCCATCATCAGCTAGACCATAAGTTTCTTCTGAATAAGAAACACGTTTTCTCCTTTGTATTCTATGCAAGATTTAAAGCAGTCAATAGTACATGTTGACTGTTTGAAAAAAGATGCAAAATTTTTCTCCTGGGAACTATAAGTAATATAATTGATCACAGCATTGTAGAGTAAACATCTCTTTTTTGTTTGTTTGTTTGATAGGAACGAGCAATCAAGTATCCATAATAATTTAAAAATGACACTGTGAATTATTCTAAGTAAATCTTTATAAAATGTGTGCTTTCCGGCCTTAGTATATATCCCAAGCCAATTGGCACAGTATTACTAACTTGATCAGTTGTCATTAGAGATAGTCTAGAACAGGAACTTCTACTGAGCGGATCAAAACAGAGAAAGCTTACTCATAGTGGCCTGAGAGAACAACATTGAAAAGAGACAAGTTTGGAGCTAGCAAAATAGTGCTTATCATAAAATTCTGAGGGGGCAAGACAGGACACCAACAAGAAGCATCAGCTATCAGCAGCTAAGGGATTCAGACCTAGGTCAGGAGTAATAAAGGATCTAGTAGACTGGCTTAGAACTAGTTAAACATGGTAAGTGCGCTGGAGCTTCTCTTCTAGCTTGATACTCACTTCCTGCTTCTGGAAATGTGTCTTAAAGAATTTACAGGGCTGTTCATCTACTCCAGCTTGCAACACTGGAAAGTTCTATCGAGTATGTTTTCTTTTTTTGCTAAGGTTGAAAAATGCAAGAAATAAGAGTCTTGATATCTTGCATGGGCTCAGAAGGACAATGTAGTTAATAACTAAAAAGGTTGTCTTAGCCCCCACCCACTATAACAGAATTTACAGAATTTAGAGAGTCCTGCTGCTTTGTGTGGGAAAATTCTACATAAATGCTATCATGGCAAGGTATAAGTATATGGTAGATAATAAAAAGTAGATGCTAAAAAGGGGTTCTCAGGGTACCATACAGGCAGTGTTGCAGAACTAGTGGTTATCTTCCAAAGTCCAGCAGACGTCTCGAGAAAAGAGGGAAAAACAGCCATTTCTTCCCCACAGATTTCTCGAATCAAACGACATGAACCAAAGACAAAATAACAAAACCAGCTACTCTTATTGAATACTGCTATTTGCCACACCCTGTGCTAAGTGCTTCCATTCATTATCTCACTTAATCCTCTGAGGTGAGTGCTGCTATGATTTCCAGTTTGCAGATGAGGATGCTGAGTCTTAGAAAGACTGTGTGTGGCAGATACTGCTTACTGTCTACCTCATATCTATTCTCCCCTATTCCTCAAAGAAAGAATACTGTTTGTAGTCTAGGGTTTTTTTAGGGAGATGATGTGTTTTGCCCTAGAAAATAGCTGTTTGCCTAAGGCAACAATGACAATCACACTCCCTGCCTTCCCAGACAAGCTTGCCTCTAAGTTAGAGACAGCCCTGTGCCCCAGTTCCGACCAACAAGACATAAGAAACATGCAGGAGATTCCTGGGGATAATGGAAGAGAGATACGGCCAGTACCACTCTTGTCCCTTCTCTCTCAAGTTCCACTGTGAGAGTTAAGATGACAGCAACTGTTTTTTGACCATGAAAATGACCTAAGAATTCTCAGAAAGCCAGTGTTATTAAGCGTCAATGAAACAAACATCGATCTCCAGACTTTTTAATATACCAAAAATATAAAAACTGATTTAAATCACTGTAGCAGGGATTTGTTATTCATAATTAAACGTAGCCCTGGCATAGTGATTTTATGAAAATGAGACATAAGGTATAAAAACCACATCAATACAAGATCTTAGAAAAACAATGTGTATTTACTTCAGGCCTACTATATGTTGAGAATTTTAATAATGCAAATCATTGCATTCATTGTCTGAGTCTGTCTTCAAGAGTTAGCAACATACACAATATGACATTCATATGTTAATATAGTACTGGCAGAATGCATAAGTGTTAAGAGGATTTAGAACAAAAGAATTACCAAAATACACAGGATTAAAATCAGATAAGTAAAGGCATTCAAGAGAGTGACTTTTGAGCCCATTTGTTTAGGAAAGTGGTATCAATTGTTAGAACAGTGACATTAAAGGCCATTAGACATTACCTATAAAATAGTAAAAACAAGAATAAGGGAGTTGTGTGCATAAAACAGACAAGCATATTTGCTAGGCTAGAGCAAAAAGTCTGAGAATATGAAAAGGTTATAAAAGAGGCATGGAAGATGTATGGCCTTGAAGGGATGCCAGAGGTCTTTGGGTTTATTTACATAGGTAAATTTATATAGGTAATGTGGAATTAGTATGGGTTTTATAGAAAGCCATATGATGGAATACTGTTTGGATAATTTTATCTTAGCATAAACTAAAGACCAATGCTCCAGCAATTGGCCTAGAGTGATATAAATGGAGTGAAACTAAAAGTGATAATTAATATGGAGAAAGAATCTGCAGAATTTGTATTACTGAGTATGGGAAGATGAAGGAGAAGGATCAAAAGTATACCCGAATGCCAGTCTAATAATTGAAAATTTCAAGGGGAAAAAAATGGGTTTTTTACTAAACAGCCCTAATGACTTAGAAAAAAAATAAAACTTCCAAAGAACAGGTTACCTCACCTCCTAGTAGTTACTGAATGCTACCTAAATAAGCACACTTTAAAAGTAGCAAAATTCCTTTTGTCTTTAGTAAACACCTGAGTGTGTTGTAACTTAAGAGTTGGATGGCTTCCTACCATACTCTTTTCACCTAGGGTATCCTTGGTTCATTTTGTAGCTATATCTATTTAACATGTGATTCTTACAAATTTTAACAGTTGAAAAACAAACAGCTGGCTGAACTCTCTGCTTCAGTCTTTTGGAAACTTTGCTTCTTGGTAAATGATCAGTATTTTGATACTGCTGTAGTAATAACAGGAAATGATCTGTTAAAATCTGGATCTCCAGCTATAGATGAATGCCAGGGTAAAGAGGAGAGGTAGTCTCAGAATAAAGTCTATAAAAACAGTTTGGGAAATTATTTCTAGGACCACAGGGAGAGAATCATAATCTACTCTCAACATCAGAAAAACAAATGCAAAGTGGAAGAATATCTTATGATGATCACTGAACTGCATCAGTGGAAAGCTAATGGCCACAAACACAGTAATTATAACAACTGAGATGGTAAATGCTAGAGCTTCAATAATACATGAGGTGAAATACCATTTCCTAAAATAAAAATTCACCCAGAAAAAGGTTTCATAAGTAGAACACTTTTAAATTGGTCCAATTGTAATTTCGCCTATATGTACAAAATAGTAAGCTGGTTCCAGTCATCAGAAAGGACAAAAGAAGACAAACGATGGTAATGGAATTAGCAACAGAAGAAACAGAGGGTACTTTCACCTAGGGAGTCACAGTAGAAGTGGGAAAAGCCAAAACAATCTGGGCAAAAGAAGATAATCTTGGTTTAAAAGATGCTCAAGGCAAAAATGTCTGCACATAACTACTAATACAAAGTATTATTTCCCTAACACTTTAATATAACACATTTTACAAAATTTATCATTTTTAAAAGGTAATTGACAAAATAAACTAGTAACCAAGAATTCAATTAAATATAATATATAATAAGCCAGATTTTATTAAGAATTTTAGAGCAATAACAAGTTTCTAGAACACTAGAAGTTTACACTCATAAAAATTTATACTGTGGTGTATTAATCTAGTGTATTACATTAATTAATTACTAAGTTAGTAGTCATAATGGCTAAAAGAACAGAAGGCACAGTAACTAAAATTACTTTTCAAGATTGTCAGTGTTTTAATTGTTGCAAACTTTCAAACAAGAGTAAATATACATCACTTAATTCTGAACACACAAATCATGTTTCAAATTAATTGTTACTCATAAAAACAATGTTAGTCTGGATGCAAGAACAGGCTTGAAAAGTAAATAACTAGATATTACAAATAGTCTTTCTTTAAAAAAAACTCCACTTTCTCCACAATGACTTCTTTAGCTTCACCTCTGTCTTCTTGAACAGAAAGTCAACTTTTGCTTCCTCTACATACTTACCCATCAATTAGAGATTTTACCACTCTAATTTCTGATTTGGCTCATGAGAGATCTATTATTTCCCCCTAACAGATGATATAAGCAACTGGAAAACAAGGTCTGCATCAGATTTATTTTGATCTCCTTATTAAATCTAATTTAATACCCAATATCTACTAGTCTTTTTTAGAGTTCTGTATTTATTAGTGTTCAATGAACTGCTGTATTTTATTTTATTATTTTTTAATTTTTAAAATTAATTTTTTTAATGTGAGTGTAGCTGGCACACAATGTTATAATTAGTTTCAGGTGTACATCTTAGTGATTTGGAAACACTGTATTTTAAAATTCCAGTTTCATACAATTTCTTATGACAATATTTCCCCAGCTAATAAACTGATACTGAAAGTATCTTATATTTAGATTACATGTGAAATTTAAAAATTCAAATCTTATAATTGCACAATTGTCCAATACTCAAAAACATATACTGATTATGAATGAGTGAATTAATTTGCTGTCACTATTTCATTAACTATAAAAATGGCTCTTCAATCTAAGTTTTTTATTTTCAGATCCTTTAAATAAGACAGAACTATTTCAAATCTAGCACCTTTGAATGATTACTATGTGAAACAGGCAGAATATGCTATTTTTAAATCAGCTTTATTGAGGTATAAATGACATGCAATAAACTGCACATATTTAAAGTGTTTAATTTGATAAATTTTGTATACACCTGTGAAACCAGTACTACAATCAGATTAATGAACATTTCTATCATTCCCCCAAATAGTCCCTGACTCCTTACTTCTCTCTACTCCCATCCCACACAACCATGGATCTGCTGTCATTTGATTTGTTTGTATTTTCTAGAAAAAAAAAAAAAAAAGAATCAAATAGTATGTACTCTCTTTTGTATGGCTTCTTTCTCTCCCCATAATTTTTATGAAAATTTATCCATGTTGTTGCATGTACTAACTGTTCATTTTTATTGCTGAGTACAGTATTCTATTATATGGATATATGACTATTTGTTCATATATGCTCCTACAGATCAATATTTGGGTTGTTTCCAGTTTTCAGGTATTATAAAAAAAGCTATGTATATATTCTTTGTATAGACACAAGCTTTCTTTTCTGTTGGGTAAATATCAAAAAGTAAAATGACTGGATCATATAATAGGCATATGTTTAACTTGTTAAGAAATCACTGAACTGGGAGGCCTGGGTGACTCAGTTGGTTAAGCAGCTGCCTTCGGCTCAGGTCATGATCCCAATGTCCTGGGATCGAGTCCCACATCAGGCTCGTTGCTTGGCAGGGAGCCTGTTTCCCCCTCTCTCTGCCTGCCTCTCTGCCTACATGTGATCTCTCTCTCTGTCAAATAAATAAAATTAAAAAAAAAAAAAAAGAGGCTCTTAGGAAACTATTAGTAGGAGATAACAGAGTGGATCATGTAATGATAATTAGTTAACTTCCTTGTTTCTTTTAAGCAAAATTTTAAAAAGCATTTAGCAAGTAGTAACATTATTACTAATCAAGCCTTCTGTACTACTTATTAGATTTCTGACACTAAGACCTTATGTTTACATTAATGTTTTCCTTATCAGACTAAAGTAAAACATTCAGTACAGTACCTAGTGAATACTGCTATTATTTTCTTAATTCTCTCCTTTTCTCTTTTGTTGTTGTTGTTTTTAAGTAGGTTCCACACCCAGCATGAAGCCCTGAGATCAAGACCTGAGCTGAGATCAAGAGTTAGCTTAACTGAATGAGCCACCCAGGTTCCCCTTCCTCCTTTTCTTCTAATTTCTATCCATGTGTTTTCCTCTCTTCCACCATTTCCAG
The DNA here is from genome assembly GCF_020171115.1 of Neogale vison. Classification (NCBI taxonomy): domain Eukaryota; kingdom Metazoa; phylum Chordata; class Mammalia; order Carnivora; family Mustelidae; genus Neogale; species Neogale vison. The sequence goes on along the minus strand of NC_058101.1, from coordinate 147,979,962 downwards.
CATCCCACATCTATGTTTGGATTAATTTGCTGATCTCAAATGAAGTCTTTGTTACAGACTTTTTGGTGGCCCTACGGATCACTTACCATGTATACTTCAAAGAAACAAGATGAAAATAACAATATAACTCTTTGTGGAACTCATAGAAAGAACAGCAGAGATTCTACTGAGTGAAAAAGTGAAAACCTTTTTTAGATTATCCATGTAAATTAGTACTTCTTGCCAGAATAAAGCATACAAATAATATTTTCTAAACTTTACTGTTTAATGGATTAAAGACCTAAATGTGAGGCCTGAAACCATAAAATTCCTAAAAGAAAACATAGGCAGTAATCTGTGGGATCAACGTAGGACACTGGCCTTAGCAATGTATTTATGGATTTTTCTCCTCAGGCAAGGAAAACAAAAGCAAAAATAAAATATTAGGACTACATCAAAATAAAAAGCGTTTATACAGATAAAGAAACAAGCAATAAAACAAATAGGCAATCTATGGAATGAGAGAAGATATTTGCACATGATATATCCAATAAGGAGTTAATATCCAAAATATATAAAGAACTTATACAACCAATGCCAAAAAACACACAATACAATTAAAAAATGGGCAAAGGGCCACCTGGGTGGCTTAGTTGGTTAAGCGTCCACCTTTGCCTCAGGTCATGATCCCAGGGCCCTGGGATAGAGGCACACGTTGGGCTCCCTGCTCAGCAGGGAGTCTGTGTCTCTCTCTACCCCTTCCCTCTGCCTATACTCTTGCTCTCTCTCATGCTCTAAGTAAATAAAATCTTAAAAAAAAAAAAAAAAAGGAAGAAGGAAAAAATGAAACAAGATGGAATCAGGAAGCAGACAAACCAAAAAAGACTCTTAATCTCACAAAACAAACTGAGGGCTGCTGGGGGTGGAGTTAGGGATAGGATAGCTGAGTGATGGACATTGGGGAGGGTACGTGCTATGGTAAGTGCTGTGAAATGTGTAAGCCTGATGAGTCACAGACCTGTACCCCTGGGGCAAATAATGTTAATTAAAAAATTTTTTTTAAATAATTTTAAAAAAGGGACCTGACTAGACATGTTTCCAAAGAAGACATGCAGATAACCAACAGAATAGATGCTAGACATCATTAATCACCCAGGAAATGCAAATCAAAACCACAATGAGATATCACTTCATTTCTGTCAGAATGGCTATTATCAAAAAGAAAAGAAGTAACTAGTGTTGACAAGAATGTGGAGAAAAGGGAACCCTTATGCATTGTTGGTAGGAATGTAAATTGATACAACCACTGTAGAAAACAATATCAAGGATCCTCAAAAAATTAAAAATAGAACTAACATGGGGTGCCTGGGTGGCTCAGTCTGTTAAGCATCTGCCTTCTGCTCAGATCATAATCTCGGGGTCCTGGGATTGGGCCCCGTATCAGGCTTCTTACTCAGTGGGGAGTCTGTTTCTCCCTGTCCTTCTGTCCCTACCCCACACTCATGCTCTCTATCTCACTCTCTTATCAAATAAATAGATAAAATCTTTACCAAAAAAAAAAAAAGAACTACCATATGATCCAGCAATTTCACTACTGGGTATTTACTCAAAGTAAAGAAAAATATTAAATTCAAAATGATATATACATCCCTATGTTTTAAAGCAGACTTATTAACAATAGCCAAGATATGGAAGCAATCCAAGTGTCCATCAGCAGATGAATAAAGAAGATGTGCTATATAAATACACAGGAATGTTACTCAGCCATAAAAAAGAATGAGATCTTGCCATTCACAATATGTAGGGACCTAGAGAGTATTATGCTAAGTGAAGTAAGTCAAACAGAGAAAGACAAAGACCATCTGATTTCCACTTACAGGTGTAGTCTACAAAACAAAACAAAACTCTTAAATTCAGAGAACAAACTGGTGGTTGCCAGAGGGGAGGGGATTAGGGGAATGGGTGAAATAGGTAAAAAGGATTAAGAGATCCAGACTTTCAGATATAAAATAAATCCTGGAGGTAAAAAGTGCAGCATAGAAAATACAGTCAATAACATTGCAATAACTTTGTATGGTGAGCACTGAGCAACATATAGAATTGTTAAACACTTTGTTACATACCTGAAACAAATATAACATTGTATGTTAACTATACTTCAATTAAAAAGAGAAGAATGAAAACTTTACTATTTAAGACTTCAGTCTGAAGACTTCAGGCTTCAGCAATACAAAAACTACCAAGGTGTCTTTCCCAAATAAGAACTAATCTGGACAAGTTCTGTGGCTAAATAATCATCCTCCTAAAAATTAATAGATACAAGGGGGAAAAAACCATAGAGAATCAAATCTACTCATTTTAAACCATGGAAAGAAAACACATTTAAGCCCCTTTAAAATACTTTTGTATACAAAGAACAATCTCATACATTTTAAAAATTTTTATGAGACACATTATCCCTCAAGGAATGCTTTAGTGTCAGACACATATTTGAATTGAACTCTTCTATAAGCAGCACTAGAACTGGGATAAATAGCAGATGATACTGGCAATCTCTGACCCAGTATCATGATACAGAGAACCCTGGGATTAAAAGTATTTCATGGAAGTAATTACAACACAATTAACTATGTTCTCCAAATCAGAATGGTTCTCATAAGACACCTAATGCTAAGCATATTTTGACACTGTTTTTTAAAAGGCCCAGTATTAAAAGAATAAGCTTCCTCTAGAAAGAAAAAAAAAAAGAAGAAGAAGAAGAAGAAGAAGAAGAAGAATTTTGGCCTATTAAAGATAGTATTTATTGATAAAACATAGTATTGTTTCCAAACACAAAATAAACCATTACTCTAATGGACGTTCACAATAATCACTTAGTTGGTAAGTTATGTTACCTCTTAAAATTTTCAGTTCAATTGTTTTTCTTTTGATATAATGAAAAATTTAATGATTGGCTTTAAATCCTTTTTTAATAATGTAAAATATGTGAGCTTCATTATATGTTAAAGAAAATAAAAATTATATGACCCAAAATCCATTTATGAAAGTTACAATAAAATACTCTTCAATGCATACAAAATTGCAAAATAACTGATGTTTTCAATAAAGATTCCAGATATAATATTTACTGACGAGATAAAACAAAGATATGTTTAATGACTTTTGTTCTGTATTAAGGTCACCTTATTGAACGATACATCATGAAATCGATAGTTGTACATCTAGGAAATTTACCAATGGAGCTCTCTTCCACTGGTGTGTATATTTTAATTTGTCTCATGTGGGTGTCTCTTCCATTTTGATGATTGGCTAGAACTGCAATCTGTATCATGAATGTGCGAGTTGGCTTCTTATGATTATCAGTTAAGGGTACATGAATCCAGCCACTTGGTTCCACCAATTCAAGTTGCTGCCAAGAAAACAGAAGTCAGATTACGTTTTCACCCAATTAAGGATACTATAATGAATGCATTCCAAAGTTGACTTATAATTAACCATTTGCTCATTGAGAGAATGACAATAAGATAAAAACCCATTACCACTTATTTGGCACTTTTACATCATGGTCCATTTTTACATTTGCTAATAAGCACTCTACATGTACCACATTAGGAGACAAAATAAAAATAGATGTATGCAGTCTTAGTGTTTATAGAAACTTGTATAATATACAAGTTTCAAATCAGACATGTATACATGTATACAGCCAATGGAAGACCATGTTGATGTAAGTAGGAAAAGAATCTAACATTATGCTTCAGGTATACTTTATTTCAAGGACCATACCTGAACACATTTAATAATAAATTAGATTCTATAAAAATTATAAGAATATTAACAAAAAATGCAACGATTAAAAAAAATCATAGCTTTGTTTCTTGAACAACAGTAAGTGATTTATCTAGTCTGCATGATACTCTAAATCTAAAACCGAGATTTTTAATAAGAAATGCCACATAAATTTTTTTAATTCTTAATTTTATTTTAATCAAACAATCCTTTAACAAGGGGAAAAAAAATCAAAAGTCAAAAGGTAAACCTAAGTTTCTAAAAGTTCTTCTAAAGTTATGAAATAGTTTTTAAAAGATAAATATGGATTTCTAAATTACCTTAATTGTTGAACACATATAAACTATACACATCACCAAACATCTAGGTTTATCTATCAATACAGCCAAATAGCAGTATCAAAGAATCTAAATCTGGATTCCACGCATTATTCTACAAAACAATTAAGTGAACACCACTGTGTCTTCCTCTTTTCCTTCCCTTTCTCCCTCTTCTTTTTCTTTCTTTCATTCTTTTTCATTTTTCTCTTCTTCCCCCACCACCTCCTTCCCGTCTTCCTTCCTTCCCTCCTTCTTCTTTCTTCATTCTTACATTCACTTTTTTATAGAGAAGGGTGGGTTGACAAAAGTAGAGATGTGGACAAGATAAAGAGAAAAGGAATCCTAAAAAGGGTAATTATTTTTAAGACTGAATGATATCTCCTTTTAACTACAGAATGTAGGAATGAATAAATCTTTACTCCTTGTGGTATTTTTAGTCAGTGGTTTTTGTTGTTGTTGTTATTAAATTTGCATTAGCACTAACTTAAAGTGGACAAGATATATCTGGTTTCCATCACTGGCCTTTTACTCAACTAGGTAACAAATAGTTATTGAGTACTTAAAATGTTCAAGGTATTTTTCTAAGTATATTTAAGCATACAAAACATGAATAAGGCCTTCTTCCTAACCTTAAAACATGCTCAGAGGTGGACAAACAACCTTCATTTGTTTCAGTCAGTTTGCTCAAGTATAAAATAAAGTAATTACACAAGTTATCATCCAAGTGTCCCTTCCATCCAAGTTATCATCCAAGCTGTCCCAAATGCCAGCTCTGGCATTTAATGATTCTAAATAAAAGAAAGATATGATAAGCAGAATAATGGAACCTCAAAGATGTCCCTGTCCTTCCCCCAAAACCTGCCGGTTACCTTAACTTCCATGGCAAACAGGGCTTTGCAGATGTAATTAAGTTAACGATTCTTAGATAAGATTATCCTGGACTTCCTAGGTGGGCCTAATGGCAGGAGAGACAAGAGGAGATGTGATGGTGGAAGCACAGGCTGGAGTGATGTGACCATAAGTCAAGGAAAGTAGGCAGCCTCTAGAAATTGGACACGGCAAGGAAGAGTTTCCCTCAAAAAATCCCCGTGAAAGAAGCCAGCTGGCTGACACTTTGATTTTAATTCGTAAGACCCATTTTTGGATTTAATGTCCTCTAGAACTGTAATGTAACAAATCTGTGTTGTTTTAAGCTACTACCTGTGTGGTAATTTGTTATAGCAGATAAAGTAAACTATTATAATAGATATTTGTAGTTCAGAGAACTACAGGAGTTCAGAGAAGGAAGAAAGATCTTCTGGGTGAAAGAAGAAACTATTCTCAAGGTAAATGTACTATAATGAACTTCAACAATGAACAAAAAGTAAAACTAAGATTCTAAATTCAACTCCTTAATAACAAAATGCTTTTGATAAATGTAACCATTATTTCTGGTAGACTCAATGTTATTTTCCTAGCATACCTTCAGTGCTTCACTGTACTGAAAGTTATACCAAGATTTTGCAGCAGGAGGGAGCTGTCTGGCTGATGCTAGTGTCCCTGAAGGAAGTGCCCCATGAGGCTGGTATACAGAACTCTTGAGGAGTGGGAGCCAAGTGGCTTATGGTGCTGATTTTTCTGACACAGGCTTCACTAAGCTGGTACTGAGTGTTAGAAAAACTGCAAAATGGACTCAGATGTAGCTATGGGAAAGAAGTGCTGCTGTGAAGAAACACTGCTGAGATAATGGAAAGCAAACAGGACACAAAGACAAGGAAGTAATTCTCTTTTTCCTCTTCTTGCCATGCAGTCTCTCTCTAGCCCACATTTTTACCAGAGCTTAACAGATATGCAAGGGCTCTACACACATCAAATCTTTACTGAGCAACTGTTATGTGCCAAGCAATGTTCTAGGGACTGAAAACAAAGAAGCAAAAAATACAGTGGCAAATAAGACAGAACAACATCTGAAAAAAATAGGATTTAAACATGACTGTAAGACTTCAAGAAAGAAACTATAATAAAAATACTGGTAGTGAGGAAGAAACAACAACAAAAATAGTCAAAAAGAATAAATCAACATGTTTATAAAATAAAATGTAAATGTCAATAATAATTTCTCAAAAAGAATGCTACTGATAGTAATAGCAGCAAGCTCTTACCTAGCACTATTATGTGCCAGGTAAAGTTCTAAGTCCAATAAGTATACTAATTACTTAATCCTAGCAAAGAGGAGGGTAATGTGATTACCCTGATGTCACAAATGAGACAATAGAGACTCAGAAAGATTAAGTAATTTCCGTGAAGTCACACAGCTGGTAAGTGGCAGAGCTGAGATTCAAACAGGTAGCGTGATCCCAGGGACTGTGCTTTTAAAAACATACTGTGTTTTATATTATATAAAGATAATAATTTAGGAGTAATAATTTTATCTGAAATCCCATCTTATACAAATAAAACATGAATTAAATGAAATATGCATAGGAGAGAATTCCCCACTAATCATACAACTTCCTTTGTATCCTACACATAAATAAACATAGACACATAGGACATGAAGGGAATTATAAAAAGAACAATAATAGAATTAAAAATAGAATTTCAATTTCAAAATCTTTAGAGAGGAAAAAGGTAAATAGTATTATATATACTAAAACAAAGTTTTTAAAAAGCAGGATGGTATACAGAAAATATAAAATAAGTTCATAAAAGATGTATACATGCATCAAACACTGCCTTTAAAAAACTCAGGTTCTCGGGGCACCTGGCTGGTGCAGTTGGTGGAGCATGAAACTCTTGATCTCAGGAATGTGAGTTTGAGCCGCATGTTTGGTATGGAGACTACTTAACAATAACCTCTTTTAAAAAAAAGGGTCTCTTGAAGATATTATTACCAGTGAAATGTACCAGTCACAAAGGAACAAATACTGCATGATTCCTCTCGCAAAAGGGACCTAGCTAGTGTAGTCTAACTCAGAGACCGAGAGTAGAATGACAGTTGCCAGGGGACTGCAGAGAGAGGGGAATGGAGTGTTAGTGTTTAATGGGTATGGAGTTTCAGTTTGGGAAGATAAAAAAAACCTTGTGGAGGTGGATGACGGTGGTGATGGTTGCACAACAATGCACTTAATGCTACAAAACTGTACTTATGAATGATTAAAATAGTAATTTTTTTAAAATTTTACCACACAAAAACTCCAGCTCAAAAAAAACCCCCAAATCATGTAGTGATATCGAAAGCCTAAAACACTGCTGATGGGAGTGTAAAATGGTGCCACCACTTTGGAAAATCATTTCACAGCTCCTCAAGTGATTAAACATAGTTACCATATGACCCAGCCACTCTACCCTCGGATATATACCCCAAAGAAATGGAAACATATGTTCACCCAAAATCATGTACACAAATGTTTACAACAGCATGATTCATAATAGTCAAAAGATGTAAACAACCTAAAAGGCCTGCAGTTGCTGAACGGATAAACGAAACAGGATATACCCATACAATGGAATATAATTTGGCAATAGAAAGAAGTGAAGCACGGATATATGCATAACACAGATGAACCCTGAAAATAAGTGAAATAAACTGGTCACGAAGGACTACATTGTATGATTCCATTTATATGAATGCCCAAAGTAAGTACATCCATACAGACAGAAAGTAGATTGGTAACTGCTTAGGTGCTAAGTAGTGGCAGGGGGGTGTTGGAAGTGACTACTTACCACCTTTGGGGTAATAAAAATGTTCTAAAACTGGTGATGGTTGTACAACTCCATGAACGCACTAAAAACCAATGGTTATACATCTTAAATTGATTAGCTGTACGGTATGTAAATTATATATCAAAAAGATGATTACATATCATCTATAATAGGCAAATCTGTGTTTTAACACAGTGATTAAGAAATATTCTAAATACAAGCAAATGGTAAAAATATACTTGACAGATGAAATCAAAGAGAAAACAGAGGGGGGCGCCTGGTGGCTCAGTCAGTTAAGAGTCTGACTCTTGATCTCAGCTCAGGTTTTGATCTCAAGGTCTTGAATTCAAGACCCCTGTTGGGCTCCACATATTTTAAACAAAACAAAACAAAACCCAAAAGTAAAGCTATAAATATTAAATCAATTCTTTGGTTTTTCTGGGGAAAAACGTGAGGATAGGAAAAGTTAGAATCTGAAAGAGAAAAATGGGGGCAGGAATACAGCTGATAATTCTAGATAGTGAAATCTAGTATAAAGTGTTATTAAATAAATGGTATGGTACTGCATTTAATTATCAATAGGTGGACCAGTCAGGATGCTTTTGGCTGCAGGGAGCATAAAATCTAACTCAATGACGCTTAAACAATGAGGAAATTCAGCATCTCATGCAACAGGAATGTCTGAGTTAACAAGGTCATGGGGTATGTTAATTTAAAATCTCAAGGATGCTCTCTAATTGGTCCTTTCATCTTTTCATTCTTCCAGGTGGATTAGCATTATTCCCAAGCTGGCTTCCCTTGTAGTAGTCACCTGATGGCTGTAGCACTCCACCAGAGGCAGAAAGTAAATACTACTCACCTCTTGGATCTTTTTTTTTTTTTAAGAATAAAGCACACCTTCTCAGAAGCTCTTGTTAAATATTCATCCTTCACTTAATCAGAAGAGGAATGGGACCACCATGATTGGTTTGGCTCAATTAGTACTCACCCCCTGGGTATGGGGATGGTGACAGTACATGGCCACTTTCTGGAAGGTAGGGAGTTGAATAAAATTGGAGTTCTATCAGAATAAAGGTTAGGGAGAATGTATATTGAGTAGAAAAACTAACAGCCACAGTGAAGAAAAGATGGTTTTCAAAAACTTGTATGGCAACAACTTATTATTTAATAAAAAGTTTAGATTTCAACTTTATACTAAAGTCAAAAGTACGTTATTAAATAATTAAGTATCTATACAAGTAGTATTAGGAAAAATATATAAGATCATGTTTACAATCTTCTGGTAGGGTTCACCTTCTAAACCAATGATGAAGGAAGAATATAAATTTAACTACAATGAACATCAAAAACTTCTGTTAAGGCTAAAAATAAAGAATACAGAAAGTTAGCTGGGAAGAAAAACACCTAAATTTCACAACAAAGGAATGATATCTTAGAAATAATTTTGAGGAGTGGTTAGGTGGTTCAGTCATCCAGTGCTTACCAGCACCCAACTCCTGATTTCAACTCAGGCTATGATCTCAGGGTTGTGAGACTTGAGTCCTACAATGGGCTCCATGCTGGGTATGGAAGCTACTTAACATTCTGTCTCTTTCTCTCCCTCTGTCTCTCCTTCCCAACTGTCTTTCTCTCTTAAAGGAATAGATAAATAATCTTAAGGAAAAAAAACCAACAAAATTGACATACACCATGCACAGTCTATAAACACAAAAAAGGAGAAAGGCAATGGGCCAACAAACCTAAGGAAATTGTTCAATCTCAATAATTAAATAGATACAAGTTAAATATATAAATAAAACATCTTACACTGTTGGTAGGAATATAAGCTGGTGCAGCCACTCTGGAAAATAGTATGGAGGTTTATCAAGAAGTTAAGACAGAGGTAAGCTATGACCTAGCAATTGCACTATTGGGTTATTTACCCCGAAGATACACATGTAGTGAAAAGAAGGGACACCTGCACCCCAACATTCATAGCATCAATGTCCACAATAGCCAAACTGTGGAAAGAGCCAAGATGTCCCTCAACAGATGAATAGATAAAGAAAATGTGGCTCATATATAAAATGGAATATTATTCAGCTATCAGAAAGGATGAACACCTACCATTTATACTCGAGTGGATGGAAATGGAGGGTATTATGCTAAGTGAAATAAGTCGATCAGAGAAAGACAATTATCATGGAGTTTCACTTATACGTGGAATATAAGAAATAGCACAGAGGCTCATAGGGAAAGGAGGGAAAACCAAATGAGAAGAAATCAGAGAGGAAGAAAAACCACGAGAAATTCCTGACTCTGGGAAACAAATGGACGGTTGTGGAAGGGGAGGTGGGTGGAGGGATGGGGTAACTGGGTATTGGGCATTAAGGAGGGAAGGTGATGTAATGAGCACGGGTGTTAGACACAACTGATGAATCACTGAACACTACATCTGAAACTAATGATGTACTATATGTTGGCTTTGAATTTAAATTGAAAAAAAATCTATCATATTGGTAAAGATTAAAATAATTAAGAACACCAATTACTGGTGAGGGCAGGGGAAATGTACTCTCATGGAGTTATATGGAAATTAAATAGGTATAACCTTTCTGAAGAGAAATTTGGTAATACCTCTCAAAATTTTAAATATAACTATTCCTTAACAGAGTAACTTCACTTCTGGAACTATAGGGAAAAACTTAATGGCACAAGGATTATATATATATAATAATATTCATAACTGCAAATAAGTTAAATCACTACCATTTAACTACCCTGGTGACTTGTGCTCTTGACTAGTCTCTTCCTACAATGGGTTAGGATTCGCTTTTGCAACCAACAGAGTATGTTACAAGTGACAATGAGAGACTTTGCAGGTATATCATAAAAGGCACTACAGCTTCTCTTGTGCCATTCCTTCTGGGAGAAACAGCTACCATAACATGAATACACTCAAGAAGACCCCAGGAGAGATCCATGTGTAGACAAACCTAGACCCAACCTGCCAGCCACATGAATGAACTACTTTAGAAGTGGATTGATTCTCCAGTCTCGGTCAGCCTAAAGAATTAAAGAATTAATTGACATAGGACTATAGCTGCATGAGAGACTATTAGAGAGAAATGGCCAGCCAAGATCTTTCCAAATTCCTGAATGGAAATCACGAAAAATATAAATGATTACTATTGTTTAATACCACTAAGTTTTAGGTTATTTGTTATACAGCACTAGTAAAACAGAGTAGTTAAATAAAAAAATGGTCCATATCCTGGAATATCTTATAGCAACAAGTAAAAATGCTATATCTCTAAACGTATTTGCAGTTATTTACAGCTATCTCTGGTTAATTTTAAAAACCAAAGTACTAAATAACTCTTATATGATCTTACATATTTTTTATACATTATTTCTGTATGGATAGAGAAAAATCTAAGGATATTCACCAAAATACAAATAGACAATATATATAATGGTGAGAATATGGACTATTTTGGTTTTTTTTTTTCAATTTTTTAAAAAAGATTTTATTTATTTGACAGAGAGAGAAAGCAAGCGAGCGCACAAGGACGGGGAGTGGCAGGCAGAGGGAAAAGGAGAAGCAGAGTCCCTGCTGGCAGTGAGCCCAATATGGGGCTTGATCCCAGGACCGTGGGATCATGACCTGAGCTGAAGGCAGTCGCTTAACTGACTGAGCCACCCAGGTGCCCCTTACCTATGTTTTTCGTAATAAACATGTATTTATCTTATTTAAAAAGCTATTTTTAATTTGATGGTGGCTGGGGGAGGAAAAATTTTCAGAAAGTTTTAGTACCTGAATTTAGTATCTCATTGGTAGTACTCCTTTTCTCCACTAATAGATTCATCCTTCTTGGTGATTTTTACATCCATAGAGATAGTCCATTTAACAATCTGGATTCTCCTTTCCTCAATTTCTTCACTTCCAATAGTTTTGGTTTCTGCCTTAGTTATGCCTCCACAGTCATATTCTGTACTTGATCGTGAGCAATGGCTGCAATATAACTGAAATGTTGACTTAAAATATCCCCAGCTCCAGGCTCCTAAGTTACTGTCTTTCTCTAGCGATCCCCATGGCAATAATATTACCCCCAGCAAAATCACTATACTATTGATTCCACCTACTTTTTTAACTGTCCATTAATCCATTCAATCTTAGTTCCCACTTTATCTCAATGACATCCAATAGCTCATCATAATAACCAATCTCTTTACACACTTAAGTTACATGTCCCTCTCTCACTATTTTTTCTTCTTCTTTTTTTTTTTTTTTAAAGGAAAATAACAATCCTGGTTAAATTCAACTCTCCGCTTATTCTATTCCTATTGAAGAAAAATAATCAACCGTGCTAACTGGTTCTCACTTTAATTCAAGACGACAAGTGTCCATTCAAGTATCTACTTAGCACCATGCAAAATTCCTACTATATATCCCTTCAGAAAATTTGGTTTCACTGTCTCTGGGATTTTCTCCTCAAATCCTAACACCTCCTCTAATCTTCTCTCTCTGAGCTAATATCTTATTTCATTAAGAAAACAGAGACAATCAGAAAAAAAAATTGCATCTTCCCATCAGCTGTTACACAGTAAAAAGTTAAAAAAACAAACAAACTGCTCCCCGATTTTCCTGAGGCCAGTTCTTCCATTTGCCAAAAGATCCTTTTGCAAAGATTTTCCCAACCAAAGATTCTGCTTCCTAATAAACATTCTCTTTCCAAATCATTTCTCTTCTCCACTGGATCACTGTCAGCAGCATTTGAACAGGCCATAATATTTGTCATTTTAAAAATTAAAAATAAAACCCTTTCTTAATCCTATGTCTTCCTCCACTTAGCGGAACAATTCCCTGTTCCCTTTTATTGCAAAACTCCTTTAAAAAGTTTATTTGTTATTTTTTTACCTGCTAGTTATTTTTATCCCCCTCCAACATGAATTTTGTCCCCACCACTGAAACCAATCTTTGACCAGTCTGGTCAAGGTCACCAGGGACCCCCAACTTGCCAAATCAATTTCCTCTCAAAACAGTTCTTTGATAAAGTTTATTATTGAATTCTGGGTTTTATCTAATGATCCTGACCACAATATCTATTTATATTTAACGTTTTAAGACTTTTAAACTTTACATAATATTGTAGTTTATATACAGTTTTGTACACAAAATACATAAAATGGTTTACTAAAGATAGTTAAGAGTTCTAAATTACAGAGAAAATAAGCGGTAACTTGGTATAGATAAATTTAAAGATTAATAAAGTTAAGACTTATTAATGCAAAGTTAAATACTTGAAGTTATGTAAAAATACATCTACCTGAGTGAACTTGGAAAGAGATCCTTCCCAAGTCAAGCCTGTGATAAGACCACAACCCTGGCACATCTTAACTACAGCCCTTGAAAGATCCTGGGCAGACGATGCAGCTATGATATGCCTAGATTCCTGATTAAGAGAAACCGTGAGATAATAAGTATATGTGTTTTAACCCACTAATTTTGTGGCAATGTGTTACACAGAAGCAGAAAACTAATACATATGGGCATCAGATGAATAATGAATATTGAAAATTTGTATGACTAGTGAAAGTTCCACGTTAAAAAATGTCTAGGGTTTTACGAGTTTATAACTAACCCAAACAGATACAACAAACTGAGACAATTCCTAATGTTAATTTGAAATAAATATTTCTTCAACATTTCATTTTGGGGCACCTGGGTGGCTCAGTCAGTTAAGTATCCAACTCTTGGTTTCAGCTCAGGGTCCTGGGATTGAGCCCCATATCGGGCTCTGTGCTCATATAGGGTCTGCTTGTCCCTCTTCCTCCCATCCTGCTCTTTGCCCATGCTCTCTCAAATAAATAAATATTTTCTTAGAGATTTTATTTATTTATTTGACAGAGAGAGAATGAGAGAACACAAGCAAGGGGAGTGACAGCAGGAGAGGGAGAAGCTGACTCCTGGCTGAGTAGGGGCCCCAAATGCAGGGCTTGATTCCAGGACCCTGGGATCATGACCTGAGCTGAAGGCAGATGCTTAACTGACTGAGTCACCCATGCATTAAACAAATACATAAATATTTTTTAAAACCACACTTCATTTCATTATTTGACCATGATCTTTAGTTAATTAGTTACTTCTTAAATATGTGTTAGAGGCAACTATAGTAGGTAGGTATTCCACCTAGTGGCAGGATGAGCCATGTAATGGACCACAACATCAGCCCTACTGCCAGCCCAGAGCCTACTAAGTTACCTCTGACCAGGAGCCACCATCTTTCCTTAATACTAGCTGCTATGGTGCAAAGTCTACAATGGTAAAAACTATGTGTTAATACAACCCATTAGAGATTCTCTACGAAGGTATCTCTTGGCCTGGCTCTGGGATCTTCTGCTTCTGATCACCAGTCTAAGTCATTTATTTCCTCTACTCTGGCTATAATTTGTTTTAAGAGCAGATGTACCCCTCCAAGGATACACTGCTTAACTCCACCATAAACAATGCTTACATTAAAAAAAAAAAAGTCATTTATCAATAAAAATCATGTGAAATATTAAATACAAATTGTTTATCTGTCCTTTGCTATGGATAATCACATATCCATGGAAAATGAAAGAAATAAGGAATAACTACTCGATAGTTATTTCGATAAAGTTGTCCTCTACTCTCCACTCTCACTATCTTTTCTTCCTTCATTAACCATGGCTGTGACTTGATAAAATTCTATAGAATTTCAACAAGAACTGTCAACACACAAAGCAGCAGATTCTGGAATTTTAACCATCCTTTCACTTATGAAGGAATAGACCCAGTTAACAGCAATGATGACCTACTTGTAGAGAAAAAAAAAGTCTAATATAACCCAAAAGAAACTTCAGAAGTTCCAAATGTGCTAAAAGTAAGAATACCACAAAAGCAGCCTAACAAGAAAGAAAGAATCTGACTGGAAAAGCTCAGTATGGAAAGCAAGCTTTTTGCGCTAGTGAAGACGGCAACTACGTAAGAAGGTGATTTTGAGGTTAAAACCAGTCACCTTGCTACAGATTGTCAAGACATTCATTTTGGATCCTAAGTCAGAAAAAGTTTCTACACAGACAAATTTATCCCAGAATGATTTCCTAGAGAGTTAAGCTTAAATAGCTTAATTGGTCTTAAAGTGCCCTGTTTAAAAAGAGAGAGAGAGAGAGAGAGAGAAGAGCTTAATGAAAACAAAGGAACTAGCAGAGTGTTCTACTAATCTACATGAATAATTCTAAATAAATTTGAAATTAATGTCATTTAAAAGCAGTAATTTCATCAAAAGCCCAAAATGGTAAAGAAATGTTAAGAAGAAACTGCAGAAAACTTCTGGACAACAACAAAACTTGAGAAGCCAAGTTATCCAGACTTAACCAACATTAAAAAGAAAACCAGTAAATATAAATATATGCATACATACATACTAAAATTATGCTTCCATTTTATTTTATGTTTCAGTTGTAAAGAAAGGCTAGAAGTCTTATCTAACTAATGAATTATCAAGAAATGATAGCAATAGATAAAAGTATGTAGTATAGTGTCTATTTGGAGATCAAAAATGAAAGTAGGATAGGGATGGCTGGGTGGCTCAGTCGGTTAAGCATCTGCTTTCAGCTCAGGTCATGATCCTGGGATCCTGGGATTGAGCCCTCTTGCTCAGCAGGGAGCCTGGTTCTCCCTCTGCCTGCTGCTCATCTTGCTTGGCTCTCTCTCTCTGTCACACACACAAATAAATAAAATCTTTAAAAAAATTTTAAAGTTAAAAAATAAAAGCAGGATAACTTTATTACTGTATAATTTTTAAGCTTTCCCAGAGGAGTGTTATAATATTTAATAAGTGTCATTATTGCTCAATCCATAGGACACTTTTCAATTTGAAAAGGTTTTTATTTGAAAAGTTTTTTTATCCTTTCTATATAACTTGTTGCAACCTCCTTGTTGAAATGTTCTCATGGCCTCTGTGATTTCCTCCTCTTCAGATATTCCTACTACCTTTCTCTCTCTCTCTCTCTTTTTTTTTTGGTCTTTGTGGCGATTCCTTGTCTATTCCTTAACTGTTATATTCCTCATAGCTCAGTCCTAAAGCTAGTCTCACAACAGAGTCCATAATTGTCCAACATGATCATATCCAGACCTATGACTTCAGATACCTCAAGTGGCTATATGC
Source organism: Neogale vison (assembly GCF_020171115.1). Classification (NCBI taxonomy): domain Eukaryota; kingdom Metazoa; phylum Chordata; class Mammalia; order Carnivora; family Mustelidae; genus Neogale; species Neogale vison. Next base: position 147,964,016 of record NC_058101.1, on the reverse strand, counting down.
TGATGACTCAAATTATTCTAATCAATAAATGTATTAGAAAGTATATTTATGGATCCTTATTGATTTTTGCTTCTAATTATATTGACTTCATTTTTATTCTTATTAGGTGGCCAGGTATCATATTACACAGACAGCACTTACAAAATGAGGTCCAGTGTATTCACAGTCTCTGCCTTTCAATCAGACTCATAAAACATCAAAAATTGTCCAACATAATCATATCCAGACCTATGACTTCAGATACCTAAAGTGGCTATACGCTGATGACTCAAAATTTTATACCTCCTTTTTAAGAGGCAACTTCTGAAGGGATCGGTGAAGGACCTACAGAAAGCAAGGCAAGACAGAAAGATTCCACCATAGAAGCCATATGAGAAAGGTCTGGACTTTAGAAGTGCCTCTTTTAAATAGAAGAGAATGGCAGTTTGTAGCAGATCAATGTTCCTGCTGAAAATAACTATATAGGTAAAATACAGTCATTATTTTAGAGTTACCAGAGAGTTGCTGAAGCAAAGAGGACTAGAGGAGGCCAGGATCCTGGGGAGGAGAGAACCTGAGAGGTTCCTGTCTCTCTGCACCCACTTCAACCATGGGGGTGGGCATTTATAGATTCTGGGATGAGCAAGATGCTGAGAACTGTGGTTTTGTCCAGGCAGAGAGCTGCTTCTTGAAGTCAGAGAAACATGCAGAGCTATTATTAGTAGTCTTTCAGAAAAGACAAAATAAGAAACTTAAAGAGTTTCAGGCACAGCTGTGATGTAAGAGTATTAAAGAACAGAGGTAGACAGAACCTTACCCAAATTGCAACAAAGCCTCAACTCAACTTGGAGACTGAAAGGAGTAAAGCTGCTCTATTTATCTAGCCCAGAAAAAAGCATACTCTTTTCTAGAGAGAGAAAATATCAAGAGCAATACTGCCCAGTAGAAAATTAGTGTGGGCCACAAATGTGACCCACATACATAACTTAAAAATTTCTAATAACCACATTTTTAGAAAGTAAAAAGAAATAGGTCAAACAATTTTACATTTAGTATATGCAAAATAATATTTTAGATTGTTATTTAAAAATATAATTGACTTTGCTAATAGAAGGGAGAAAAATTGTAAAATTATATTTCAAATGCAAAAAAAATTAGAAAAATTCAATACCCATTTTTAATTTTAAAATTCTTAGCAAATAAGAACAGAATGCAATCTCCTTAATATGAAAAATAGCATCTTTTGAACAAATAACCTACAGCATTCATATACAATGGTGAAACCCTGAAAACTTTTCCGATGAAAATAAACAAAACAAGGGGTACCTGGGTGGCTCAGTGGGTTAAGCTTCTGCCTTCGGCTAGGGTTGTGATCTCAGGATCCTGAGATCAAGCCCCACATCAGGCTCTCTGCTCAGCAGGGAGCCTGCTTCCCCCTTCTCTGCCCGCCTCTCTGCCTACTTGTGATTTCTGTCCGTCAGATAAATAAATAAATAAAAATCTTTAAAAAAAGAAAAGAAAAGAAACAAGATTATCACCACTTCTCTCTCTCTCTTTTTTTTTTAAGATTTTTATTTATTTATTTGATAAAGATTACAAGTAGGCAGAGAGGCAGGCAGAGAGAGAGAGGAGGAAGCAGGCTCCCTGCTGAGCAGAGAGCCCGATGTGGGACTCGATCTTAGGACCCTGAGATCATGACCCGAGCTGAAGGCAGAGGCTTTAACCCACTGAGCCACCCAGGTGCTCCTCACCACTTCTATTTAACACTGTACTGGAGGTGTCAAGCAGGGAAATATGGGAAGGAAAATGGAAGGAAATGAAGGCAAGAGGAGTAGGAGGAAGGAGATAGGATGAAAAAGGATGGTAAGGGAAGAAAAAAAAGAACATTTGTAAATTACATGATTGCATATCTAGAAATCCAAAAGAATCTATAAATGATTAGGATTAATACGAAAATTTAACAAGATCACTGGATATAAGGTCAATATAAAGTTGTAACTAAAAGAACATGGAAAGATAGAGTAATAGACCCAATGGAACAGCTATGAGACTTTAGAAACAGACCTACACATTTACAGTCATTTGATTACTGTCAGAGATGGCACTCTGGTGCAAGAGAGGAAAGATGCTCTCTTCAAATAATGATGCTGGATAATTAGGGCTTCCATTTGAAGGGGTAAAAAACTCATAATAATCTTGATGCTTATATTTTTCACCATAAACAAACATGAGCTCCAGATGGATTATGATCTAAATGTCGAAGGTAAAATGTCACAAGGACATTATTTCTTCTTCCAGAAGAAAATAAAACATGTAACCTTAAAGGAGATAAAATTTTCTTAAACAGGACACAAAATGCACTAATCAATAAATATTGATCAGCCATCTTAAAATTAAGAGCTTTTGTTCATTGTAAGACACAATAAAGAAAGTGCAAAAAACAAGCCACAGGGGCACCTGGGTGGCTTGTGGGTTAAAACCTCTGCCTTCGGCTCAGGTCATGATCTCAGGGTCCTGGGATTGAGCCCCGCATCACATTGGGCTTTCTGCTCAGCGGGGAGCCTGCTTCCCCCTTTCTCTCTGCCTCTCTGCCTACTTGTGATCTCTCTCTGTCAAATAAATAAACAAAATCTTTAAAAAAATTTAAAAAAAAAATTAAAAAAAAAAAACAAAACAAGCCACAGACTGGGAAATATTATGCCTATATCAGCAAGGGACACCTATCTTGAAAATACATATAAAAGAACCACTACAAATCAAAGAGGTATATACCCAACAGAAATGCATATAGATGTTCAAGAGTATACACTCAAATGTTCACAGGAGCACTAACTGTAATAGCCAGACTATCCAAATACAGACCAACAGTCAAATAGATAAACTGGAATGAAGTCACCAAATGGAATATTCTGTAGCCAATGAGAAGAAATAATCTGTAACTACCCAACTATATTATATGGATGACTCTCACAAACATGTTGGATAAAAGAAACCAGACCCAAAAAAGTATAGGCACAGGGTGACTGGCTGGCCTGGTCTAAAAAGCATGCCACTCCTGACCTCACGGTCATGAGTTCAAGCCCCATGTTGGATGTAGAGCTCACTTAAAAAAAAAAAAAAAAAAAAAAAATATATATATATATATATATATATATATATAATATATAAATATATATATTATATATATATGTGTGTATGTGTATGTGTGTGTGTGTGTGTGTGTACGTATATAGGCACAATATGATTCCATCTTTATAAAGTAAAACATCACAAAATAAAAACAAAAAAAGATTTAAAAAACGCAGATGAAAGTAATCTATACTGTTAGAAGTCAGAATAGTGATTAGCCTTGCAGGAGCTAATTCTGGATTTTTATTTGGCTGCTGGTTATGTAGGTATGCTCTGTTAGTATAAATTCAGGGAGTTTTTCACTTATGATATTGGGGTTTACTGTTTCAATATAAAAATTTAAAGTTTAAAAAAAAAAGACCCAGGCCTTTCTGCTCTGTCATGTTCAGAGCGTCCATGATGTCTGCAGCAGCTGCAAGCATCATGTTCTCACACAACAATGTCCAAAAAGGCTTTCTCCTCTTTTAATTATGAAGGAAAATATTTTCCAGAAGCTATCAGATTTCCCATTGGCCATGTCTGGATCACATGTCTAAGTACTAATTGAAAGGAAAGTGGAAACGGAGAATCAGGCATTTTCTATTTTTACAGTGGAAAGTGGTCTCCACTGGCAGAGAAGAAGATGGAGGAATGCTGCATAGGTAATCAACACTATCTGCCACTCAGGATTATTATTAATGGCCTTTTAACTAGTCTTGCCAGAGTCACTTGTATCCCTCCAGTCTAAGATTAGCAGAAGAGCCATTTCATAAAAATGTAAAGATGAAATCCTTTTATTAGCTTATTTCAGTGAGAATAAATACACAATCCTTAATACAGTTGATAAGGCCCTGCGTGATCTGGTCTCTGCTTACCTCTTCAGCCTTATCCTGAATGGTCTCTCATCTATATTTTAGCCATATAACCTAGAGTAATCCAAAAACAAATTTACACTGTACAGGATACTGCCTCTGAAAATATTCCAAACATGGAGAGATAACAGATATTAATTATATGTCATTTAAAATGGGTCAACTGTCATGGATATATACCACCATGGATATCTATGGTTGTATACATGGGAGCAAAAGTTTTTAAAATTTTTAACGATTAACGATCTGCTTGGAAGACAAGAAAACAAAAGAGATAGAAAATCAGTGGCTCTGGGCACCTGGGTGGCTCAGTGGATTAAAGCCTCCACCTTCAGCTCAGGTCATGATCCCAGGGTCCTGGGATTGAGCCCCACATCAGGCTCTCTGCTCAGCAGGGAGCCTGCCTCCCTCTCTCTCTCTGCCTGCCTCTCTGCCTACTTATGATCTCTGTCTGTCAAATAAATAAATAAAATCTTAGGAAAAAAAAAGAAAGAAAATCAGTGGCTCAATGCAAGGAGGTATCACAGGTAACAAACGTGAACTCAGAAAGAACAGAGAAAACAGAGAGGAAAAATATGAAAGAACATAAGAGCACTTCTAAGAACTAACAGACAAGTAAGTGCCTCCTACTGATGGGATCCACTGAGCACCCAGCACAATAAAGGAAACACATACACACACACACGCGAGCGCGCGTGTGCGCATGACATAGTAGCATAAAATTTCTGAACATCAAGGGTAAGATCATAAAACCTTCTATAGAGAAAAACTGATCACAAGCAAAGCATCAGGAAAGTGGAATTATGTTTCTCGACTTTTACACTGAAAACTATGAGGCAATGGAGAATGTGCTTAAAATTCTAATGAAAAATTATTTTCAAACCAGAATTCCATACCCAGCCAAATCATCCCTCAAGGGTGAGATTAAAACAAACTTTTCAGTCATGCAAGGTTTCAACAATTTTACCTCCCATGTGGAGGATACATTCCACCAAAAAAGGAAGTAAATCAAAAAAGATGAAGATCTGGGATCCAAGAAACAAGTGATCTACCAAAAGAGAAGGTGAAGGGAATTCCCAGGATGATGTTAAAGGGACATCTTAAGAAGATAGCTGTCAGACTGGGTCTTCTGAGAAATAGAAACCAAAGACAGGCATAGAAATTAGACATTAGAAATGCCAGAAATGTATTACGGGAAACATCTGTGAGAGAACATGGGGAGGGAGACAGGGAGGCTGGAAGAGCTGTCAGACAGTGATGCAGGTCGACCATAAGAGAAGGAGACAGGGAGAGAAGGAAGGCTAGATGGTTGCAGGGACACAAGTTAGACTGCAGTGCAGTTCTAGGGAAAGCTCAGTGAGGCCATCAGGGATTCCTTGAGCCAAGGCTGCCTGTCAGAGGACTCCAGAGTCCCCAGGAATTAGCTGCTTTCATACCCCTGCTGTCTTGGTCACTGGCTGGGGGCAGCCCGTGGTAGGCATAGCCTTAGTAGAAACGTGGTGATGAATTTCAGAAAGCAGCAGCTGGGGCCATCAGTTACTCTCCACAGTCAAAGATCTGAGAGGAACATTCTAATGGCTACCTGTGGTGGCTTTGTTATGTGCCACCATGGCTGGCCTAAACTACATTTCCCAGAATTCTCTTCCTCACGAGTTTCTGGTTACATGAGACACAGGAATATTTTCATGCATGATTTAGAGGGCTGAAGTGAAGCAACAGCCATTTTGTTCTTTACACTAGAACTGAGGTAGGTGCTCTTGTAGATCACGCATGGTATCACTATCTGCTGGTTTCCCTTGCTGTCATGGGGCAGCAGCCAGGCACGCAATTACTCCACTTTCCTCCTACAATTCTTTGATTTCTGGGACAGATGTGTTAACTCCATGACAAAAGGCAGCAGCTTCACCTGCAGTACACCAACATCACGAAGTTGGAGGCAGTGAGAACTGACGAGGATTCTACTTCACCTATTTTGTGTTCATGGGTTCCAGCTTATCTTTGCTCTCCACTACTTTACATTTGTGTTCACTTTTGACTCCCTGCTCTGTGAATTTCAAACTCTAGCATCAGACATGAAAGCAATGGCCTCAAAATTTAACCACCTCCTACTTGGGTAAGGCAAAATCCCTATACCAAACCCCTTATTACATACTACCACCCATCCTCCCCACAAGTATATACATATATACACATACATGAGCATGTACGCATGCGTGCACACACACACACACACACCCCTCGTGCCCTGCTTCTCTAACTGAACTTCTACTGACATAATGGCAACACTGACACTCAGTGACTGAGCTGGAGGCCCAGGAGTGAGGTCTTCAAGAAAAACATGGAACTGAGAGAGTACATATGACCCTTTCAAAAGGTATTTTATTTATTTATTTTTTTAAGATTTTAAAAAAAGATTTTATTTATTTATTTGACAGACCGAGATCACAAGTAGGCAGAGAGGCAGGCAGAGAGAGAGGAGGAAGCAGGCTCCCCGCCAAGCAGAGAGCCCGATTTGGGGACCGATCCCAGGATCCTGGAATCATGACCCAAGCCGAAGGCAGAGGCCTTAACCCACTGAGCCACCCAGGCGCCCCTCAAAAGGTATTTTAAAGGTCTGTAAGAGAATTCTGAGATGTACTGATATCTAATAACATTTTAAACATTAAGAAAAATGAGGCAGCTATTAATTCCAGAAAAATAAAATTAAATATGAAAAGGAAATTGAAGAACAGAACATGACATGAATCAGGTATGAACGATATTTATGTGGTCATAATAATGAAAATGTGCAAAATTTCAGCAAATACCATGAAAAGTCGTACTAGGAAGATGAAGAGAAGGGGAGTCTATGAAAGAAGAAATGGGATTATATAGCTAAATCCCAATGTTTCATAGTTAAGACATCATGTCTTTAAACATAGATAGGTACCCGCACGTTTAGAGTTGTACATTTCTATTATAGAATTCTGTGTACATATATTATTTAGAAATATAAAAGCACATACAAGAAAAAAGGCTAAAGTAACTAAGAGGATTTTCCGAAGGAGTGGGATGGCAGTGTGGGATATGCTGTTGCTATAAATGCTATTACAGTCCTTCTAGACTTTTAACCTATGTACATGTTTTACTGCAGTAAAAATGCACTTAAGCTTACAAATTAAACTTAAAAAGGTAAGTTACAAAATTCAAAGTTAGTATAACTGAAAGTTAAAGACTAAGACTCATCAGGTTAGAGGGCAAAATCAAAGTGAGAGGGCAATACCAAGTCTAAGCCATTTAGAGTTCAAAAACAGGCACTAATTGCTTAGGGATGCATACACAGGTGTAAAACTATAAAGAAAGCTAAGGAATTACCATAAAAAGTAAAGGTTACCTCTGAAGAGTAGAGAAAGGATTGTGATAGGGAAGGGAAGAGGGTACACTCCCAGCTTCTGGGATGCTCACAAAGTTCTGTTTCTTACATTAAATAGGCTATCTATACATGTAAACTATATAAGCATTTTATAAACTCTGGGGATGAGGGAGTCCTGAGCACACAAATGAAACTACAGCACACATTTGTATAACTTCTAATGCTATATATAAAGTTAAGCTTTTTTCCTTGTCCTTGATATTCCAAGTGAATCAAAATATGCTGTTAAATGAGCTTAAAAATATTTGAATGTGTATTTATGTGGTAAATTATCTTTTATCCCAGAACAAAATGAAACAGAATTTGTATGTACAGCAGATGCGAGAAAACCTTAGGCAAATATATACAATTTTGGACTTCTCCCATATATGAGTAATTTCTAAGTAAATTAAAAGGTACACTATAGGGGCACCTGGGTGGCTCAGTGGGTTAAGGCCTCTGCCTTCGGCTTGGGTCATGATCCCAGCGTCCTTGGATCAAGCCCCACATTGGGCTCTCTGCTAGGCAGGAAGCCTGCTTCCTCATCCCTCTTGCCTGCTTCTCTGCCTACTTGGGATCTCTGTCTGTCAAATAAATAAATAAAATCTTAAAAAAAAAAAAAAAAGGTACACTGTCATTCTATCACCTAAATCTTAATAGTAAATAAACACTCAAAACAAGGAAAGATTAGAAATAGGCTTCACACACATATCAGTAATGTATCTAAGGAAACAGGATGTTTGATGGCCTACCACTTGGGTAGGGAAACAATGGGAGAATCAGAAATTTAAGATTCCAAAGAATCACTATAAAATACTTTTTACATATATCATTTAACCACTAAGTAAGGAACTACTTATGTGCAAAATCCAGTTTAAGAAGAAGGATACATGGAGATGCAATTACTTTTTAAAAACAACATTCAAGGGGCGCCTGGGTGGCTCAGTGGGCTAAGTCTTTGCCTTCGGCTCAGTTCATGATCTCAAGGTCCTGGGATCAAGCCCCACATCGGGCTCTCTGCTCAGTGGGGAGCCTGCTTCCCCCTCTCTCTCTGTCTGCCTCTCTGCCTACTTGTCACCTCTCTCTGTCTGTCAAATAAATAAATAAAATCTTAAAAAGAAAAAAAAAAGAATGTTCAATATAGCAATGAATCCTTTAAAAGGTCTTTTTGCAATCGAGCTGCCTTCAAAAGGACTGGTAAAAAGCTAACTAGGGCAAGACCTAGAAGAAGCAGGTGACAAACTGAACAGCTACATTTGATTAAGAGCCATCTAAAAATTTTTACTCTAAGGATATCACAACTCTATGACAGCAATGGATAAAAAGCAGAAGTCTAACTGCTATATATATCCTAAATGTACTTTAAGGAAATGTGGAGCTCTGAGGCAACCAGAAAGAAAGGTAATGGGAAGTATTTAGGAGTGGATGAAAAAGACACTCATTAATTAGGGCTGATTCCACGTTTTCTGGCTTTATGATTTTTCTTTTTCCAGGAGATAATAATAGGTAGCAAAAACTAACATGTCTGGAGCACTTACTCTCTGTCAGGCATTAAGAGTTTTACACGTACTGGTGTATTCCAGCCTTCCAACAGCCCTATTTTCATCTTCATTTTATACACAAGAAATCTGAGGCACAGAGAAAGCTAACTGTCCAAGGTTCAAAGTGAAGTGGGAGAATAGGAACACAACCCTAGCAGATGTCTCCAAAGCCCATGCTCTTGAATCTTTATCAATTGAAAGATATAACTGTATATACAATAGTTATGTTATGTTATATTATGTTATGTTATAGTTATGTAGTTAAACCCAATTTCAAAGGACTATACAGAATGGCATAGTAGTGGATACTTTTATAGCCTATAGAAACATTATCAGTTTTCCAGGCTTGCTCCTTTTAACTACCATTTACTGAGCTGCTACCATGTACCAGGCCCTTAACATACATTTGTTTTAATCATCTGAACACCATATTCCTAACTTATAGCTGATGAACCTGATGGTCATAGAGAGGTTATATAGTTTGCTGAGTGTCACCTAGCTGGTAAAGGATGAAGCCAGGATTTGAAAGTAATTTTCTGCCAAAACTGTGAACATCAAAGTAATAAAGCAGTCTTAAAATATGTCTGTCTGGAATTGTCTGTCTGTCCATCTTGAAAAGAACAAGAATATATTCTGAGATGAGTACAAGTGAGTAAATATTGACAATTCAAAAGTTATAATACTATACATGCCTTAAAGAGATATAGAACTCTGAAGGGGATTGTGAAGAATATAAGAAAGTACTTCAACGGTGTTAAAGTCCAACAATACCCATTTTTTCCTATTAGTTATGGTACCTAGAAGTAAAGCATGACAATGGGAACAAATGAAATTCTTGTTATAGGTCTGAGCAGAGGTCCAAACCCACGATACACCTCCAGTTATATTGAAAATTAAAATGCAAACATCTCTAGTATTCTCAATAACAGGTTTCAAAACAGCTGAAGTCATTTGGCCATACACACACACTTTGCCAGATTTGTGATTTCCATTGGTCTCATAACTCACATATATGACAGATTTTGTTTATCAAAGTACCCAAAGAACTGAAAAAACTCATAATCTATTTTCAAAACTGTTTATCCAAATCTAGAACAACCATGTAGAGTAGTTCAGGTGAAATTACACAAAATGAATATTATGGAGTAAGAAGTAATGAATTTTATTTTATATAGATTTTAAAAGCACTGAACTAACTATAAACTTATTGCTTAGACACTATGAGGTTTGACTTCATCTTGATGTGAATTACTATAATTTTAAGAAAAATGTTAACTTGTTTCCTAAAACTGCAATCAGTGGCAACTGAATAGAAAAAGCAAAGACATTTTTGTTCTATTCACAACCACCAACAAACAGCTCAGTAGGGAAATGGCAGTGTGCCAGGTTGCCTTGTGAGCAATTAGGCTTCATGGCAATCAGGAGATTCAGGAGTCTTAGGCCCTTAGAAAACTACCATGTTAAAGACTTGGTGCTTTTACCTCCCTTTCTAGGAGGCATATGTGAGATATGTCTTGTAGAGGTGACAATCTCTTCTAACTATGGAACTGAAAGGTTAAGACAACTTGTAAGAAGCAAATTAGTGAGAACATTTGAGAGGTTAGCAAGCATCATTGTCTACGGGACCTAATGCCTAAATGCACTAACTGGTCCCAGTAGACAATAATCTCATCCCAATCATCAGAAGAAATGACAATTAAAAGATTCATGCAATTGTTCTGAAATGCAAAAGTACATTTTAATTGGCCAAGAAATTCAGAACAGAATTCAGAGGCAAAGAAACCTGAAATTATCTCTTGATGAAAGACAGCTGAAATGGGTTAAAAACCCAGTATCAGCAAAGACATGTGTGTATTTACTCTTATTAACCTCTACACAAAAAGTTTCAAAGAAATAAACAAATGATGTTGAATGAGTCAAAGAAGCTTTACGGGAAATTGTGGGCACTGACTTTCATTTAACCAAATTTAAACCTGAAGTTCCCTATCATCCAGTAAATGCCTTTTCTTTTTGATATTTTATGAGTCTGAATGAAGGCAGAGACTGTAAATATACTGGGCCACATTTTGCAAGTTTGCTGTCTAATATGATACCCAGCCCCACTCTAAGAATAAAAATGAATGAAGTGATTATAATTAGAAACAAAATTCAATCTAAGGATCCATAAATATACTTTCTAATACACTTCTTGATTAGGATAATTTTGTAGGGTAATTTGAAAAATTTTACTAATATTGTCAAGAAGCCACCATATTTAAGTATACGAATTTCAAGTGGAATACAGGACAAATTTACGATATTTTTCTATCCCTCTAGCCAACACACACTTCACTTTATAAATAAAATAGATCTTGTCAGAGTCCACAGTCTCTCATGGTTTGTCTCCCTATAAATAAAACAGATCTTAAAGGGCAAAAGTCAGTACTTAAATTAATTCTTCTTTATATTAAAAGCTCATTATTTCTCACCTTCAATAGAATTTCATTTAAAGGTTTTCATAATTTGTTGTATATAAACATACAAGGCTTTTCTCTACTTCGTGATGTGCTAGTGACAAGCATATAATATACATCTATAACAACTTATTCTATAAACAGAAATCCTCACAAATTTAAAATGTAAGGATCAACAAATGTTTCACTACACTCAGAAAACACAGAGTCTTTATTCCAAGAGGAACTTTTGGTAAAAAAATGATGTGTGAACAGCAGACACTGATGTTCACACAAGCATACTGCAGACAACCCAGCAGGCGGTTTTCTGTTTTTTTTGGATTATGCTCTGGAGGTGCTGGCACAATGGAATTTCAATACTATAATTGCTTATTTCTCTGTGTATCTTTAAAATAACAGGTAAAGAAAAAAAATCAACTACAAAAATAACAAAACAAAATGTTTTTAATTCTTCTTTTCAAAGGATGTAATTTATAACCATTACACAAATAGAGAAAAAAGCACAAAAGGGGGGGGGAAGAAATAAAGTAATGTTCCAAAGGTTCAGTTTACAAGGACCTCACACTAAGTTTTTTTTTTTTTTCTCTCTCTCTCTGCAACTCTTACTAGAAACAGTATTATTTGCTAAAAATGCACTAGCTGCCAAGAGCCATGGTCCATCTAAAGCAAAATGCTTAAGATGGAAATAGAGTGTTAATACAGAAAAAAAAAAGCAAGATTCAGTATACAAATTTCTGTAAAACCTATTTAAAAAAAGAAAAAGATGAACTTCTGATTTTGGTATCTTTTTGACTGAAAAATAACTGCAGTCAGAGATAAAATACTACAACATATAGCACTGTATTAAAACAAAAAGATGTAATCAAATTTCAAACTTTCTAATTAAACCTTTTTTCTGTAAGTTATTGGGAATTCAACACTAGTCTTGGTTCACATGATAGAACAATGGGAAAATTTTCCGAATGGTTGAACACTAACCCTGACAAGTGTGGAGAGCCAACTACAATACATTATATGGTAGCATAACCTGCCACCCACGTTGCTGAGAGAACAGCTTTCAAACACATGCACTGAGCTGTAAAACCACAAAATCCCTTATTACACATTGTTTCTTACTCTAGGTGAAATATACCATCAATTCTTTCCATTATAAATCTTTTTTTTTATTACTATTTTTGAAGCCCATTTAACAATCTGACTGTCTTTGCCTTACAATGTAAAAGATGCCTTTTTTAAAAAAGAAAATGCAACAGGAATGTTATCACCATACTACAGTATTACAATGAAGACTAGTGTCTGCTGCACAATTTTCATAGCTTATTCTGGGAATCTATTTACCTAAAATGCACTTTGAGCTAATGTTCTTTTTATTTTTCCTTTAAAGACCAAGTCTTGATATTGGTTCACTACGTTTCTTAGAATATTTGAAATTATTTGCCTTTAGAAAGACTGATCTATAACTTTTTTTTTTTTAACAAAATACATGATTTTCACCATTACCAAAAAAGACAGAGAAAGAAACAAATTGTCAAAATTTGTCATGAAATGAGTGTTAATTCTATGTCTCTTCCCAACACTCCTCCCTTCCCCCACTCTGGCATAAATCCAAACCTATACCAAAAAACAAACAAAAACAAAAATCCATTTTAGAGTCAAGGATATAATGGTGCCCTCACAATACTTGTCTTACATTGGTAAAACACATGAATGAAGCACGACTGCAGGATGACAAACACGCTTCATCCTCATAACAGTGCTGTGCTTTATTAAAGATGTGTTCTTACCTTTCAGAAAAGAGCTCACTGCAACAATAACTATCAAATCTGTACAAAAGGGCTTGGTTTACAGACCATGAAGGATGAAAAAATTTAAAAAACTTAGACACCACTCTTTTTTTTTTAAATTTTTTATTTTTTATAAGCATATAATATATTTTTATCCCCAGGGGTACAGGTCTGCTTAGACACTACTCTTACAGAGATTCAAAGACACTACTTTGTAGAGATCGAAGATGGCTAAAATAATTTCTAAAACTGTGTCTCTCTAAAGTTTTGCCTGATTTACCTTCCTCCAAAATTCTCCCTCCTATCCTTTACATTTCCCTTCCCCAAATCCTGCCCACCATGACCCACCTCCAACCACAGTCTGCTAACTGAATCACAGCATTCCAGGACAGTTTCAGGACATAACAGTTTCTTCTGGGGTTTTCATTTGCAATGTTGTTGGCAAAGAGAATTTTATTTGTTAAGTGTTCCTATTATACTGACAAGGTCAATTAGTCCTATGAACTCTTGGTCTTTCTGCCTGATAGCTTGGTGGATTATTCAAGTGGGACCGTACATAACCCATAACTGAATGCCGCCAATTAACCTCAGAAACATAACAATACTAGTATCTAATGGGATTTTAAGTTTATCTTAATAACATATCACAGTAATATCATTTTTCCTAAATTGGTGGAAAATTATTTGATAGAAACTCTATATTTTCCCCAAATTAAATTAATTTGTAAATTATGGTACACAAATTACATAATTTCTATTTCAAGGAAGATCACCACAAAGACACTGAAGCTTTTAAAAAACAATGATCAGCTATTATGCCTATGGTTTATATGTATATGGTTTATACAACTAAATAAAGAGTATGAGAATCCTTTACTATCCAGTGCTCTTAACAAGCTTTCTCCGAAAGTACAAAAAGCACTAAATTATGTGGAAATTAGTTTGTATTATACTTCAAATATCCAAAAATCTTTAAGTTGTCAAATATTATTTAATTTTTAAAACACAAAGGAAAACAGAATTTGTACTGTGTGAGTGTTTACCATGTGGCAGGCAATGTGAAAAAGTACTTTTGCAAACTTTATTTTAATCATCTCAGGAATCCAATGAAAAGGGCACTGTTACCCCTATCCTATATATGAGGAACCAGAGGTTTCAGAGAGGTTAAATATGTCCCCAGTTTCACACAGCTAATAAATGGCAAAAATAAGAGATGTAAAATTAGATCTGTCAAGTTTGCCGAATTGTGTCTTTCAACATCACTTGGCCTGAAACTATGAGACCCAGCTATAACCAGTATCAGTAATACTGCCAAGCTGCAAACCATTGTATAAAAGAATGATATCCAATTATTACTGAGCAATGAGAAAGAGATGAATGAATGAATGAATGAATAAGGGTGTTTTGATATCCATATAATCATATCTACACTGAAGTTTTATTAAAGGTAAGACAGTATTTTTTTCTTCATATCACTTCCAACCCAAATGCACTCTCAATGTGATCTTCCATGCACAGGCCTGTACAACAACCTGCCCACATACACACACACAAAGTCATTGAAACTGTCACACCTAATACTCCTGATCTCTAAGCCAAAAGTATCCTTTGTATACCAGGCCACAAAGAAGTGAAAAGCTCCTTTAATACTGCAGGTATCAAGTTATCAAATTTCTTTGCAAAGAAGGATTTAAACTGAAAAACTTTTTCATACAGTAATGTTCTTTAAAACTATTTGATCAACTAAGCAAGCCTACTTAACATGCTAGCAAAAATTGTTTTGTGTTTACCTCTGTTTTTGCTTTACCAATTTCAAACAGAAACAGTATGTTCAATCATTAGGCCAAACTGCCCTCAATTGAAGCAAATGCCTAGTAACAGGAACAAGCCTGTCTGCATTCCCAAAATTCAATTACTACTCTCAACCTCCCTGCTATGGGAGCCTTCAGATTGGCTAGAGTGACTTTCAGCGTTTAATTCACTGCTTAGTGGAAATATTTGTAAAAATATTTGTGCAATTAGGATAAACAAAGCTTTTATGAAAATATTGGCTTGACTAAAAATGACAGTTAAGATGTGCATAAATGACATTTTTTAAAATGTCCATTTATCCCTTTACTCTATAAGTTTATTACTATAAATACTGTATCAATTTAAAAGATTCCTCAAAGAAGTAGAAGGGCTGAGAAGCAGAATTCAGAGTCATCAATATTAGGTCAGCTTTGTTTACTTTTTAAAGAAATCAAATAAAAATAAATCCCATAAGCACAAAAGATTTCAATAACAAGAGTACAAAATCAAAGGACATACCCGAGTTAGCAAACTACTGCCTTAACTTGTAAAGAAAGATCTAGTATACTGACACAATGGATCCACATGTGATCCAACAGATCTTATGCTATTGCTTGGATCATATCAGAAAAATTAAAATTGCTAAAACTATGAATTCCTTTTTAAAGCCACATAATACTAATGCCACTGATGCTGTAGTTTCAAAGAACTGAATCTGTAATATTTAATCCACTGCCAATGGAAACTCCATTAGAATAAAAACCAAAAACTAAAAAACCTGCATGGGATATATGCTCTGTCCAACTCTGGACAATTGATATTGCAATGTAAAATATCAACATTAATGAAAAAAAAAAAAAAACTTCACATGCAGACCTGGTAGTAAGGAATTGAATCTAAGACAACCTATTTACTCTCTATTACTAGGAGCATCCCTTAATAAAGAGAAGACACATTTATCTAGCACTTTCCAACCTTGTGCAGTCATGAATGAGTAAGGATAAAGTAACCATTACAAAACTAAAGAAAAAAGACATATGGAAGGATGTAAATTTATATTGACTGAGAAACCTCCCTTGTGTCTGGTATATGTTGCAGATGTTTTTACACAGCTTAATCTCATTTCATCTTCACAACCACCCAAACAAAACAGGTACTGTGAGTCTCATTTTTTAAAGTAAACAGAGGCTCAGAAAGAACAGAGAAACTGCCCTAAATCACAAAATAAAGAAATAATAGTAACAAAACTGCATCTCTGAGCTGACTACAAAACCTGTGATTAAAGCAGCATGTGGCAAAGACAATCTAGAAACATGTTCCTTCCTCTGGCTTAGGTCTTATCCTTCTGTCCCACTTTGAATACAATATTTAAAACCCAGATTGCAGATTATGAAACAGACTGGGTTTTTGCCCTTGTAAGCCAAGGTTAGAGAACTCTGCGTTCAATGGCAAGTACAACAGGACTCCAGGGGAATAGCAGCGAGTTTCAAATGACTACAAATTCAGGTTAAATGGAGTTCAATGAGTCATGATAATTCCATGCCACTGATAATCCTGATCTCAGTCAACAGAAAATGTTCAAATTTGAATCCCACATTTGCCTTAGATAATTCTCTCTCAACACAAGGCAACTCTTCATAGAAAATAAGTATTTGAAAGCAAAGAACACTTCTCAATCTCTTTCACTAATCCCCCTCAGAGAAACAGTAAAATGTTTAAACAGATAAAGCTAACACTTAACAACTAGATTTTACAAAGTAGCTGATATGATTTCTTTATACTTTTATTATGTTAAATGTGAAGCAGCTACCTAAAATACTAAGTTATATGAGTGAAGACAGAGATTTCTTTTCATTCCTCAGTTTGTTCTCATTCTCTGAAGTGCCTTCCTTAAAATACTTAACCTGAGCTCATCATGTTTGGTCCATGATAAGAGGTAAGTTATGAGTCTCCTGGATTCTTCCCAGTAAATTAATTTTCCTTCAGTCATTATCTCTAAGATCACAAGCTTATACCATCAAGTGGGGCTGCAAGGGTAGAATGGGTTTAAAAAATAATCTTATTTGGGCCCTTTTCTTCAATAAAGCTAAAACAAATGTCCCTCCACTATTTTTAAAGGAAATACAAGGGCCATTGCATAAAAAAAAAAAAAAAAAAGCAAAACTATTAACTGAATACCTATGTGCCAGGTACTTAGGCACAAGGATGATCAAGACAGATACTACCCCTGTGCTGGTGTAAGCCATCAGAGATCTGTGGCAGCTGGATAAGAAATATGGCATACTACAGTCAAGAACCCAAGAAACAACAGGTGTTGGGAAGGATGCGGAGAAAAGTGAAACCTCTTGCACTGTTGGTGGGAATGAAGACTGATACAGCCACTCTGAAAAACAGTATGGAGGTTCCTCAAAAAGTTAAAAGTAAGTGATGAGTACCAGGTGTTGTACGGAAGTACTAGATCACTAAAATGTATGCCTGAAACTAATATTTCAGTGTATGTTAATTCAATGGAATTTAAATAAAAACTTAAAAATGAAAAATGATTATTACTTGCCAGAAGAAAGAAAAAGTTAAAAATAGAACTACCCTATGATCCAGCAATTGTACTATTAGGTATTTCTCTAAAGAATACAAAAATACTAATTCAAAAGGATACATGCAACTCTGATGTATACAGCAGCATTATTTACAGTAGCCAAATTATGGAAACCCAAATTATGGAAGCCCAAGTGTCCACTGACTGAGAATGGATAAAGAAGACATGGTATAAATACATATATATGTAAATATACACACACAATGAAATATTACTCAGCCATAAAAAAGAATGAAATCTTGCCATTTGCAACTACTATAGATGGAGCAAGAGAGTATTATGCTAAACAAAATAAGTTGGTCAGAAAAAGACAAATACCATGAGTTCATGCTTATGTGGAATTTAAGAAACAAATGAACAAAGGGAGAAAAAAGAGAGGCAAAGAAACAGACTCTTAACTACAAAGCAGAAACTGATGCTTACCAGAGGGGAGATGGATGGGGGAGGGGTGAAATAAGTGAATGGGACTAAGGAGTACACTCGCTATGCTGAGCACCAGGTGATATACAGAAGTGTTGAATCACAACATTATAAACCTGAAACTAATATAACATTGTTTGTTAAATATAACTTAAAAACTTAAAAAATAAAGAAAGAAAAAGAAATATTCCATAAAACTACTAAACAAATGACAGAAGGATATAATTACTACACAAAAACATATATACAATTATTAAGCAGGTCACAAATTTGGCTCCCTGGTTCCTGGCAGTCAAAGCAAAGTGGATATCATTACTGGTTCTGACACAGCACAGAGGTTCTTCTACTTATAAACATATTAGTTTCCAAAGAGCTATCATTAAGTCCATTTTATCACATGTGCAAATTTTTAACTACAAAAACAACTGCTAATATGACCTATCAGTGACTAACACAGTTGCCATATTCCTCCCACCCAACTACTGTCCCCTCTCAACAGGAGGTTTTTCATATCTACCAAAGTCCCTAAGCTAAAAGGTCTTGAGTAGAGGAACGTGGGTGTGTGTGTGTGTCTATTACAATAACTAAAACGTTCTTTCCTGAATCCAGACTGGAAGGGTATTTTTATTCTGGATCTGTATTAAAAGACCACTTTGTGATACGGACTACATACTCAACAATATTCCTAACAAAACTGCAATAGTAGATTTTATAATTTCCTATATGCCTCAATGTAGGTCTATGGAATACCAATGAAGAGAACTTTTTTTTTTTTTTAAGATTTTATTTATTTCTTCGAGAGGGAGAGAGAGAGAGAACGAGAGGAGAGAGGTCAGTAGGAGAAGCAGACTCCCGGCTGAGCAGGAGCCAGATGTGGGACTGGATCCCCGGCCTCCAGGATCGTGACCTGAGCCGAAGGCAGTCGCTTAACCAACTGAGCCACCCAGGCGCCCTGCAGAGAACTTCTTTAAAAGCAATTTTAGAAAACAATGTAGCCAAAATATAGCATTTATAATAGGTCAGGAACATGACGTCTTTCAAGCAGTTCCCAATTTAAAAAACAGAAAAGGAAAAAGGGAAAAAAAAATAGGAAATTCAACTCTTGGAAGAATAAGCTTTTAAGACTACTGGCATCACAGTCATTGCTTACCAAGATTTGTGTATAACATCTCTTAACTGTAATTAATAAAACATAGGAAAATAGAGCTTTCAAATTAAGTTTTGAGGTTTTAGCAATTTTATCTAAAATGAGTATTATACCTAAAATGAGTACTTAGTGGACAACGAAAACAGATGCAATATTTTTTATAAGGGCCATTCATGGGATGCCTGGTTGGCTCAGTCAGTTAAGCGTCTGCTTTGGTTCAGGTCACGATCCTAGGGATCGAATCCCACACTGGACTCCTTGTTCAGCAGGGAGTCTGCTTCTCCCTCTGCCTGCCAATCCTCTGCTTGTGCTCTCTCTCGCTCTCTCTCTCTCTCTCTGACAAATAAAAACTAAAACCTTTAAAAAATATTAAAAAAAGAAAGGGCTATTCATTTTTCTCATGACTCTCAAAGAAACAGCAATTAGAGGAATAAGTCAAAGGCCACATTTATTACTGTATATGACTATTATAAAAAGAGACAAACTAGGTAAACAATATTTTTGATTGGCTAGATTCACTGCAATTAAGTGAAATGAGAGAAAAAGCAAAACACACTGTAGGGACGCCTGGGTGGCTCAGTGGGTTAAGACTCTGCCTTCGGCTCAGACCTGATCTCAGGGTCCTGGGATCAAGCCCCACAAGGGGCTCTCTGTTCAGTAGGGAAGTCTGCTTCTCCCTCTCTCACTGCTGGTGTTGAAGCCTGCCTTTCCTTCTCTCTCTGATTGTGTTCCCTCTCTCTGTCAAATAAATAAATAAAATCTTTAAACACACATACACACACACACACACACCACACACACTCTAAACACACTATCTACTACTACTACTATACACTATCTACTACTGAATAGGTACTAAAAGGTACTAAAGGGTACCTTTTCCATAACTTCAGAGGAGTTTACTGAATCTGAATACTTAGGTTAACTCATACAAAACTGAAATTCAGTTAAGTTAAAGAATATAAGATTATGTTAACAGGGATTCTTCTTTTAAAATTACAGTAAAATAAAATTATTTAGGGGCACCTGGTGACTCAGTTGTTAAACATCTGCCTTTGGCTCAGGTCATAATCCTGGGGTTCTGGGATTGAGAGCTCATGGGGAGCCTGCTTCTCACTCTCCTACTCCCCCTGCTTGTGTTCTCTCTCTCTATCAAATAAATAAATAAAATCTTAAAAAAAAAACACTATTTAGTCTTAACATTTTATAGAATTAGAATCTGTGTATTTTCAAAGTTGCTTTCTAAATACAGATAAAATAGACATAAATACACTAAAATGGTATTTTAGTAGTAACTGACTGTAAGTTCGTTGTTAATTATTTTATTGATTTCTATTATAAAATTGGAGATTTTTCCTATCTTATAGAAAAAATATTAGGGTACTCATTATTATGAAATCTCACTTGCTTTGCAGCAAGTATGTAGTCTTAGGGAAGAAGTAGGGAAATCAGAAGTTGCCAGCGTGTTGTAATTATTTCAGGTTAACTCAACATGACTGCCAGTCAAACCCTATGAAAACTTGTTTCCCTGAGAGGTGGGAAAAGAGATAGAGAGTACCATATACATACAAAATCATTTAGAAAAAAAACAATTTTTAGAGCAATTTGATACACAGCAAAATTGAGAGGAAGGTACAGAGATTTCTCATAAGCCTCCTGCCCACCCCCACCTCATGCAGAGCCTCCCTCATTATCAACATTAGGGTTTACTCTTGGTGTTGTGCAGTCTATGGGTTTGGACAAATGTATAATGACATGTATCCATCATTATAGTATCCTACAGAGTATTTTCAGTGCCCTAAAAATCCTCTGTGCTCTGCCTATTCATCCCTCCTACCACCCCCCGACTCCTAGCTCCTAATTTTCCTACTGTCTCCATAGTTTTGCCTTTTTCAGAACGTCATATAGTTGAAATTATACAAATCATCCCACATAGTTGGAATTATACAAACTCTTGTTTTCACTGTTTAGGAATATGTCTTTTCATGGCTTGACAAATCATTTCTTTTTTGTGCTGAGTAACATTCCATTGTCTGGATGTACCCCAGTTTATTAATCTATTTATTTACTGAAGAACATCCTGGTTGTCTTCAAGTTTTTGCAATTAGTAAAACTCTATAAAACATCCACGTGCAGAATTCTGGGTGGATGTAAGTTTTCAAGGAGCACTACTGCTGAATTATATGGCTGGTATGTTTAGTCATGTAAGAAACCACCAAACTGTCTTCCAAAGTGGCTGGACCATTTTGTATACTTGTCAGCAATGAAGGAAAGCCCATGCTGCTCCCCTTCCTTGCTGGCATTGGGCACGGTAAGTGTTTCGATTTGGGCCGTTCTAATAGGTTTGTAGTGGTATCTCATTTTAATTTGCATTTCCCTGAAGACATGATGTGAAGTAGATTTTCATATGCTTATCTGCCATCCGCAAATCTTCTTCTGTGAGGTGTCTATTAAAGCCTTTGTCCTCTTGTTTGCTTTCTTATTGTTGAGTTTTAAAAGTATCTTATATATTTTGGATAACAGTCTTTTATCAGATGTGCCTTTTGCAAATATTTTCTCCCAGTCTGTAGCTTATCTTCTCATTCTCTTGATATTATGTATTTTTAACCTGAGGTACCTGTTACCATGTGATAATTTTATTTATTTGGTAGCAAAGGATGGGACCCTATTGGATATATAGGACCCAGAGCAAGAACTTATTTTAAGATTTATTTATTTATTTATTTATTTGGGGAGAGAGAGAGAGAGAGAGCAACACAGCAGGTAGGAGGAAAGGGAGAGAGAAAATCTCAAGCAAGACTCCCCACTGAGTGCAGAGCCTGATGTGGGGCTCAATCGCACGACCCTGAAATCATGACCAGAGCAGAAAGCAAGAGTTGGACCCCTAACTCAATGAATGACCCAGGTGCCCTCCACAGCAAGAACTTATACTCTTCATTATAAAAAATAAGTAAGAAAAAATTCACACAGCTACTTAGTAAACACCATATTAATTTGGAATGAGATAAAAGACTCAGGCTAAATAAAAACTGAGCTAACACATTATCTGGACAATTTCCCTACTACTGTCTTAAATTTATGGTACCACTTAGTTTGAATCTAGATCTTTTCTCATCAGAGTTCCTTAGGGATCGCCTCTGCCTAGTGCCTCTGTCCTACTTAATCAAGCCCCAAGATCAAGACTAGCTGTGGACCATTCAATTAGCTAATTATCATTCTAAGCTAATTACAAAGTAGACAATTTGTTCTGGAAATGTCGCTGAGATTGCTGAGCTACTGTTTCTGTTTCCTACCATCAACTGTAATTGCAAACGCAAGACGAAAAACCACCCACCCCACCCCCAAATGTGCAAACCCCAGAATGATGATTTTTCTTAACTCCCTTATGAAGGTAAAATGACCAGAAAGGAAAGAATGAATTGGCTTATATTTCCACCGTTTCAACTCCAATATTCTCCCTCTTTTACTCAGAGGCTTGGAGATTTTTTCCTTTTATTCTTAGAAATTTTTTGCTCCAAATTATACTGTTTAATGCTCTTTATGCAATCATTAAGGAAAGCAATCAACAGAAAGAAAAGCAAATATTTACAAATGTTTATGCCAAAAGCATTAGCATTACAGTATCAATTTTCAATAGAATATACTGAGGAAGAAAAAATTTTTAGATACACTTCGAAATTCTACAGTCAACCTATCCCCTGTCATTAGCTCATTTCCTCGGCTCCACACTTCAATTATTCTGAAAAATTTAAGGAAATATTATGGTAATTTATAATCTAATGTGATTTTAAGAAAAAAATGAAAGGAATATGTAATGCATGTTGATTCCCAGCTATATCACTGACTTGCTGTGGAACATCGGGGAGTTCACTCCACCTCTAGGTCTTGTTTGTAAAATAATGGGATTGTACTTTATTGGAAGTTGCTAACCTGTGGACCTACCCTGTTTGCCCAGCGTATTTTAAAAATTGGGAAACTTTACACTCAAATCCAGATTTCTCTTTAAAAACTTTAAGGTTGACAACACTGGGCCTACATTCCTATGTGGCCATAAAGGCTGAAACCACATAGAAGCTACCCCCTTTGCATAAAGGCATGGAATCTTGCTGTTATATTACCTGCCTGACTGCTTAGCATCTAAGTTTTTGATGAAATAGTTTACCTCTAAAGTTTTTTCAGCTCTAACATTCTCACATTTAGAGTGAGCCACATAGCAAAAGGTCCATGTAACCTAAGTCTCAACTTTCCCTGAATAAGGATAACAACAACATCTGATCACCACTTGAGCTTTGGAGACAGAATGAAATAGTGAGTGGTGACTGCTTAGCACAGTGACATGCGTGTTGAGTGCTGAATCAACAGTAGAGGTGACAAATACAAGTAACAGTGAACAGGAGGACTCAAAAACCAGTTCTGTGATGGTCAATCCAATCTAAATCAAAATTCATGTACAGATTCTTCTCTTTCAAACACAGCACTGATCTCATCAAAAATCTGCTACTGGCCTCTAATTTTTAGAGATTAATTCTTCATTCCCCATGCATAAAATAAGAGGCTGAAGGAAAAAATGAAGGTCCTGAGTGGGCTGACCTCAATTAAAATACACTTTAAAATTAAGATAAAATTTTTCAGCAGGCAGATTTCAGCAAAATTTACTGCAGCTCCTTCTATTCTAATCAGGGCCATTTTTAATTGCCAAGAATAAAGGAATTTGTGTTCAAAAGTTTCTCCAGGGAAAGGGGGCTTACTAAAAAGTTTATATACCCCAGAG
The DNA here is from genome assembly GCF_020171115.1 of Neogale vison. NCBI lineage: Eukaryota > Metazoa > Chordata > Mammalia > Carnivora > Mustelidae > Neogale > Neogale vison. The sequence continues at coordinate 147,940,163 of NC_058101.1, read as the reverse complement.
AAAGTAAATAACCAGGTACCATAGTGGTCAGCAAATGAACACTGGGAGCACCAGTTATTCGTTCAACTCTATTTTTTTCTCTGCTGGTCAATCTGACTGTGTCCGGGCATCCACTCTATTCATCCTACATCATCCTACTTCCTCACATATCTCAAAGTCTTTACCCTTCTAACTTTAAAACTTCAGAATGTGCATGGCCCTCCACCTTCCCACCCTCTCCATATCACTAACTCTGTATCAAGTCTTGCAGCTAACTTGCCAATTTCTGAGAGGGACAAAAAATTACAAATAGAATTATCATCTCATCCTGCAAGCCCACTTCTGGGTATACACCCAAAAGAACTGAAAGCAGGGTCTCAAAGAAACATTTATGTTTGCACACTCATGTTCACAGCAGCATTATTCACAACTCTTGTGGAAGGTCCATCAGCAGATGGATGGATACACATAATGTGGAATATTATTTATCCTTAAAAAGGGAACATATCCTACTACAACCTGGATGAATCTTGATGCCATTGTGCTAAGTGAAATAAGCCAGCCACAGTAAGACAAATACTAAGAGTCCACTTACATGAGGTATCTAAAGTGGTCAAATGCATAGGATCAGACAGCAGAATGGTGGTTATCAAGGGCTAAGGTGAGGGAAAATGAGGAGGAGGTGTTTAATGGATATAGATTTTCAGTTTTGCAAGATGAAAAAAAATTTGGATATCTGTTGTGCAACAATGTGAATACACTTAATACTACTGAACTATACACTTAAAAACGTGAAGATGATAGGGCGCCTGGGTGGCTCAGTGGATTAAGCCGCTGCCTTCGGCTCAGGTCATGATCTCAGGGTCCTGGGATCGAGTCCCGCATCGGGCTCTCTGCTCAGCAGGGAGCCTGCTTCCTCCTCTCTCTCTCTCTCTCTCTCTGCCTGCCTCTGCCTACTTGTGATCTCTCTCTGTCAAATAAATAAATAAATTTCTTTAAAAAAAAATGTGAAGATGGTAAATTTTATGTTTTTTGAGAGAGGGAATAAATACAAATAAATAAAAATAAAAAATAAATTAAAAAAAATAACAAAAATAAATAAATTCTTATTTTTGAGAGAAGGAATCAGACTTGCCCAAATTGAAGCAGACTACACAAGCATGGATCAGTGGCAAGCATAGGGACCGACTGCTAGTATACTTACTTATTTGACAACTTTTATTAAAGGCCTACTGTTTTTGACACTGTGCTAAGTCCTTAGCCAGGCACCCTTCCCTTCCTCCCCTGTTGAGCTGGTCACACTCACTCAGTGGGCTTTCCTTACATAAAAGGGATTGATAATCTGCATCTCTGAAACCACAGCATTTTCATTTTCATAAGCACAAATTTTTATTGTATTGTATCCTGCCATGCAATTAAATAAAGGTTTTTAATTTTGTTTGTTGTTTTCTTTGCCCTTGGCTGTTACCGCTGTCACTCTGCCTACAAGAAACAGTGCAGTTCTTCCATAACCACTGCGAAAGAGCACTTGAGAAAAGCGACTCTAGAGCACAATGCTCTTCAAAGAAACCTCATCAACTTCAAAGTTGAAGTATGCATCCACAGTATAAAACCTTCCCGTTCAAAGCGTTATGAAACAAAACAAGAATCCCCTTCAGAATCTTCTTACTTGGCCCAAATACTAGGGTAGGAAAAGCTGAATTCCTGCTATTAAATAATTTCATTAGTCTCCAATCTATAAATGCAGAAACTATAGCTCCAAAGAGTGATTAAACTACTTGCAGAAGACGCCTTAGTACAGAATTGCATTAAATTGCCTATTAAAACATGTAACACAAGCTTAGGCAGGAAGCTTTCAGTCCCTATCTGACTGGATATTCCTGACCATTCCTGGCTTCTGTGACAACTATCTCTCGATTTTCTTCTCATCACTGGCAGCTTGAGAGGAGTCTCATTAAATCATCTTTGTCTTCCCAGCCCTTGAATACTGGCATTTCCACAGTTTGAGCCCCAGCAGTCTTCTTTTCTACTATACATGTTCTCTGAATGAATCAGAACTCACACCTAAGCTTCTACTTACACACTAATAATTCTCAAATCTGCACCTCTAACCTAGACTTTTTTTCCCCCAGTTCAGATCCAATTACCTGACTACCCCCTGAAAAGCCCTCCATCTACCAGAAATCAGTGACAAAAACTAATCTCATTAGCTTAACCTTTCTCTCCATCTCCAATGTTCCTTACCTCTGTACTCCATTTCTGATTAACACAGCATTCAACCAGGTGCCAAACATGAGAAGAATTCTAGATGCCCTCTTCTAACTACTTGAACCCCAACCCGTACTTCCACTATACCCTAGGTAATAATCAGTCACAAATTCTGTTGATTCTACTTTAAATACATCCCCTTTCTTCTGAATACAATTCCCATGGCCTTTTGGTTAAATCCTCATAATTTTCACCTGGATACTACCTATTCAGTCTTCACATTGTCCAGCCCCAACATTCCCAACATTAAATTTTATCAGTGTCTCCTCATTTAAAGTCTAAAATCCCTAGAAGTCTTAGAGTAAGCACAATCTGATTTTTCTATGTATTTTCATGTAACAATTACACATTTGTTCCCTGAATGAATGTAAACTCCTTATGTAGAGATGCCATATTACCATTATCATCACAATAAATGTATAGAATGGATAAACACTTCAGTCTTTCTTGCCACTCCCCCATACTTACCCAGTTATCAGAAATACCAAATTACTTGCAGTTCTGCCATTAGGCCATGCGCCACTGTTTCTCTACTTTTATATATGCTGTGCCCCTGTAAAATGCCTCCACTTGATTCCCCACCTGAGAAGGCTTTATATTTATCCTTAAGATTCAGGTGAACCATCACCTCTTTTAGAAAAAAATTTAAAAACATTGCTCCTAAAATCCCAATGCATTCACATGGTCCTGTGTGTTTATTTACTAGACTATATTGTAATTATTTATTTGCCTATTGTTTCCACCAAACTAATAAGGGCTTAAGGGCAGAAACAGTGACTCTCTTTAACTGTATCTCCAGTACCTAATACAGTGCCTGGCACTTAAAAGGCCATAAATAAATATCTAATGAATAAAGCACAAGTCTGTTTTGTAATGGGAATGCCAGATTATACCTCTGCAGTCTAAGTTTGTGGTCAAACAAAAAACCAAAAGTTACAAGAGTATTAATCTCTTAAAAATATATATAGGATCGCCTGGGTGGCTCAGTGAGTTAAGCATCCCACTCTTGGTTTTGGTTCTGGTCATGATCTCAGTCAGGAGATCAAGCCCCGCATGGGTCCCCACACTTGCTGTGGAGTCAGCTTGAGATTCTCTCTCTCCTTCTATGTCCCTCCCACCTCTCTCAAAATAAATAAATAAGATCTTTAAAAATATATATAATACTCCACTGTGTAACATTTTAGATTCAAAAGGAAGTAACCCCAAATGCGTAGTCATCTTAACTCCATTTTGGAAATAAGTAATGTATATAATCATGAATAACTTTATAAAAATTGCATATGTTACTTTTTGAGAGAGATAAGACAAGATAACATTTCTGGCCTAAAAATTATCTGTATCACAACAAAGTATTCCACATTCATGTTGAAGATGTCCCAGGGTCAGTTATAAAAGCTAATTTTTGAAAACATTTTCTTTTAAACTAGCTAAATTCAGCAAAAACTATTTTTTTCAAAGGCTCAATAAATTAAACACTGTCTTATCAAATCAATTTATGTTTATAGGTACCACCTAAATCATTCTACTTTATATCAAGTTGTCTAAAACAGAACCCTCATCAGAAAGTAAATATAAGTAGATTTTAAGATCGATGGATAGAGTCAGAGACTTTTGTCTGCATCTTTTACTCTACCAAACACATTAACAGAAATCAAATTATAATAGCAAATTTTATGCTAACAGAAGAGCTAACTTTTTAACCACTTTTGTCAAAGTACCAAATATGGACTCCCATAGCCATGCTACTGATTCAAGACACAAGGAAGAGAGCCAAAAGTCTTGCCCACACGGAAGAAAAGAAAAATATTTCTGCTCTCTTAACACTGAAGACTTGTTTCAAGCATCCTCTTAAAAAAAATTAAAAAAAAAAAAAAAAAAACTTTGGTAACAGCTTTATTATCTGAAGACAAAAACAAAACTTAAAATTCACTTAAGTGCACAATCTTGTGCTCCATTAATATTCTATCCTTTTGCGGCCACAATTTTTAGAAGCAGAATGCTAACAATGAATCAAAGGACAATTTTCACCCTATGCTGAAAATATCTCTTTAACCTTCAGTTACAAGTTGTTTTTTACAGAACTGTATAGAAATAATTTTGAGAGCTGTCATTTTATATCTAATAACTCACTTTAGTTTCATATTTAAGTACAAAAATTTCTATAATCATTTTTTAAAAGGTAAATAGTCGGCAAACTGAAAAGGACTGTTTTCTTGAATCTTAGCTGGAGATGTTTTCTATGATATTAAAATGGTTACATGTGGGCACCTGGGTGGCTCAGTGAGTTAAGCCTTTGCCTTTGGCTCGGGTCATGATCTTAGGGTCCTGGAAGGGAGCCCCACATCCAGCTCCCTGCTTAGCAGGGAGCATGCTTCCCCTCTCTCACTCTGCCTGCCTCTCTCTCTACTTGTGATCTCTGTCAAATAAATAAATAAAAATCTTTAAAAATAAAATGGTTACATCTAAGATAGATTATTCTTTCATCTCTCACTCTAAATGACAAAATATTTCCTTTGCACGTATTTTCCCTTCTGAGGGCAGAGGAAAAAAAACAGCACTAAACCAAAACATAATGCTAAAAGGCAAATGGCTTAAAAATTTTCAAAAACAGGGCGCCGACTGACTCAGTCCATAAAGCTCAGGAATCTCAATCTCCCGGGTCATGAGTTCAAGCCCCACACTGGGAACGGAGTCTACTTGAAAAAAATAAATATAAATAAATAAATAGGTAGATAGCTAAATAAAAATTTTAAAAGCATTTATCTTTATTTGAAAATTTCTGTGGAATAATTTCAATAATATGATGAACATGACTTCTTGCACAAAATTACACAGCTGAGATGATGTGTTTTGAGAAGATAGTGCCATAAAGACTCTGAAATGCTAAGTCCTCACTTCTACATAGAAGTAGTTTGTGTTTAAAAAAAAAAAAAAGTAGTTTGTGTGGAAGCAATAAGTCACAAACACCTCATGAAATGTTCTTAGGTTGTTGGTTACCAATTACTGTAGAGTGGACAATTTTAAAAACGAAAAAGTAGAATTAGTGGCATAAATGAATTCATCATGTTATCAAGGAAGTTATTCAACAGTTTTGGCATCAAAAGCATTCTATCCGACCAAACCTAGTTTGAGTATCTTATAACCATTAAGTAGAAAGCCTAAACTTTATTTCCATTGTAAGTCCCTCCTCAGGTATAGAAGTTGAAATATGCATCCTCGAAGAGTAAAGGGAAGGCTTAATCTCTTCTCAGAGATTTTTCAACAGAGGTAACAAAGTTCAAGATAGAATAGTGTGCTTTATAACTGAAATGAAGGAAAACATATGATAGAAAAAGAATAATTTTTTGATAGATAGGGTAGCCATTAGCTTTTCTTGCCCTGAACTAAATATTTGTAAAGTTACCAACTCAAATCAATAATAAAATGACAGAAAATAGGTTTTTAGAGTGTTTCAAGTAAACATATCCTTAATTTCTAGTAAAAAAGGAAAACCCATTAAACACTTCAATACATACTACACCTTCCCGTGGGCAACCCTCCATGGAAAAATATAAAAAGATTTAGTTGGATTTTCCACTCAGTTAAATCAGTCCTATAACTAATGAAATGATGGCTCTAAAAGCCTCATAAAAGTTAACAGTACTTTAATCAATTGTCTTAGTATCTGAGTTAGAAGATTTTTTAAAAATAACAATTTACATCCTATAGATGTAAGAAAATACAATCATGATCTGCTTATCTTCCCTTAAAAAACAAAATAATTACAGAATATTTAACTTAGAAAAAAGGTAAACAGAATAAATCACATATAAAGATGTATAATTAAAAGATAAAGTATACTTTATATCATGAGCTGCAAAGGCGGCACTAATATTTTAAAGCAAAATCCAAAAATTATGGTTCCTTAGTGAGAACTGTGGCAGAAAAGCAGTATGTTCATTAAGTTTTTCAGGAAAACAACTTACATTATCACCTGGTAATATTTAATATTACTGGTCTCATGAGGCTATGTGGTCACTACACAGAAATATAAACACACTTGGAATAAAATTAAGAGACTACCTAAAAGAGCCCTTATTCTACGTGACTAATGTTTCAGTACTTAAATGATATAAAAGAAGCAAAAACTAGATTAAAAATATTCTGCGATGATCCAAATATTTCAAGTTTGTCCAGTTTACAAAAGAATACAAAATATATATTTAACACTTAAACCTGGAAGTCATGTATGAAGATGTACATTTCCCAAAATGCATCAAAGAATATTTGAATATATATACTCTGAGAAAAACGAGTTACAAAGACTACTTAAGGTCTTATTAACATCTAGATTAGGAGACTAGCAATTAAAGGACAACAGTGACATCTAGTGGACATTTCAAATATATGACGCATAGCTTGGATCAAACTTTATTTTCAGTGTCACATAATTCAACCTGCCAGAGGGATTATACAATAAACCTTTAATTTTACACCAAAAAAAGCCAGCTCTATTCCCAAAAGATTGCTCAATATGAATATCCTAATCATGTGATAAATACAAAATATTTAACAAAGTATATCTCAAGTCCTTAAAACAGTAAAACAGATTAAATGTATCGTATGACTAAAACGGCTAGCAAAAAGCCCAATGTAATTATGGTAATAAAAAGAATCTAAAATATTCTGAATGAAAAAATCCCTGGGTAAAATGAAGAAACTGAAAAAGAAAAATGAAGAACTGATCTATTTATGAATTTATTCAAGCATGGAAAGTACATATTAACCAGTATGATCACACAAAATAAATATTTTTAAATGTAAAAGGAATATCTTACTTAGAGTGATTTTTTAAAAACAAATTCATAGTCAAGAAAATTTATAGGATCATTCCTTTTTTTTATATGTTCAGTTAGCCATTCTATAGTAGTTTCTGATGTACTGTTCAATGATTCATTAGTTTCATTTAACACCCAGTGCTCATCACTACATCAGTTTCGTAGAACACCCAGTGCTCATCACAACATGTGTGCTCCTCAATACCCATCACCTGGCCGACCCCATCACCCCCCATGCCTGAAACCCTCAGTTTGTTTCCCAAAGTCCATAGTCTCTCATGGGTCATCTCCCTCTCTGATTTTCTCCCCCTTCAGTTTTCCATCCCTTCCCCTATGGTTCTCTGTGCTATTCCTTATATTTAATGTGTGAGTGAAACCATATGATAATTCTGTTTTCTGCTTGACTTATTTCACATTCCTTAAAAGTAAAGGAAGATAACTGGAATGAGACCAGGTGGTCATCTCAAAAAAGTTGCAAACTTACCTCAAAGGATGAAAAAATTAAAAAAAAAAAAACAAAATATCTGTGGGTGACAATGTCCTTATTTGTAAACACATAAACAAAGTTCACAAAGAAACAACACTGCATTTAATGAGTAAGTAATGAAAGTATATGTGATTCTTATTAAGCTTATTACTAACTCAGGGAAGAAATATAAATGTAGAGAGAGGGTCTTATAAACACTAACTCAAATAAGAGTCCAGGCCACAAATTGGCTGGAAGTCTTTTCAAAAACCACAGGTGCTTCCCAGATCTCTCAGAATCACCTAATTCAAAAGATTTTAATGATTATTTGAACTCAATGACTTTCTGACAAGAAAAGATGCAAAGGGCAGAACTTTTCAAGTACATAGTTCAAACTCACTGAAAGTATCTCTGAAATGTAAGTATTTTAGCACTAATAACAGTCAGGTCACAAAAGCATTATCCTGATAGCTTCGAAAAGTTATATAGCAGATAAATAAATTGGGGTATATTCAAACAATTCCTGAGTATAACTCAGGAATATAGAAAAATGAAGTACTGCTATACACACAACAACATGGATGGACTGTCAAAAAATTAGGCTGAGTGAAAGAAGCCTCACAATAAGTTATACCATCTGTGATTCCATTTATATGACATGCTAGAACAAAATAAAATGATCTATATAATAAATGAATGAATGAATGAGCAAACAAAAAAATTAGAACAACACTTACCTCTGAGAGTAGGATAGAGATGGAGATTGGTTGGGAAGAGATATGAGGAAATTTAATGGGGTAGTGAAAATGTTCTATATGTTAATAGGAGTCAGGGTTACAGATATGTTTTTGCATTTGTGAAAACTCACAAATAAATATATTTAAGATTTGCGGAAACTGCATATAAATTGTACCTTAAAAAATGAACCTGAAGCAAAACTCTGGTTATCATATATTACACTGAGGTATTTGGGGTGATAAGTACAAATATCTGCAAGTTATTTTGAAATGCATATAAAAATTAGATGAATTGATGGACAGTTAATAATAAAGCAAATATAGCAAAACACTGATAATTATAGGTTCTAGGAGGTGAGTATACTGCGGTTTACTATACAATTCAGCTTTTCTATACATCTGAAAATTTCTGTAATAAAACACTAGGAAAAAAACGAAGATGACAAATGAATCAAAAAAAATTTTAAATATAAAAAATTAAAAATGCTTTCTTAAATATTAACAATATTCCTTTTATGTATTAACATTTTAATCTATCTAATCTAATGTCAAATGTAACTATTTTCTAAAGAGCAAGAGTCACAGGAGAACATATTTTTTAAAATGTGAAAAACATACCCGAATTTCTTGAAGATTGTGAAAATTATTTCCGACTCTGACTGAGATCTTGCTTGGAGTATAGCTTTCATCAGATTTGTAGTCTGCATAAATACATAATGTCTTCACTGTTGTTTTTCTTCTAAAAGCAATAAAATAAAAACATGCTCCTTATCATGTGGAAAGATTATATCCAAGCACCTTCTGATCATAGTTTGCTAAAATGAGTACTTCAATTAACAGTTCCCAATTCCTTTCATTTTAACAATGATGAAAATGAACAAGTAAAAATACGATACACATTTATATAGGCATCTCTTATCTAGAACATGGTCAAGAACCAGATGTGAGCAAATTAAAAACATTTAAACCAAACTAGGTATCTTAAAGTGCAAATAAGCATTAAGAATTTCAATTCTCTTCATTTGTATTTTAGACAAATAAATTATTCTAACAAGCTTGGTTTTCTTTACTAATTTCTTTCCTATGTCAATACTTGAAAATAACTAGCTAAGTAAGAAATTAAGTCCAGCAAAAACAATATCATTTATAATATAATTTTATAATACGTAAATATATATTATAGAGTATATAATAGTATAATTTTAAAATATCTCAAGAAATAAAGTTCTACCGTTTTCAAAATATACATATCTTTGGAAAATAAGCAAGACTATATAACACAAAATTAATCTCAGAAAAAAATGCAAGTGGCCAAAAAACATGAAAATTATTTAATCTCTAATAATCAAAGAAATAGGAATTAATCACTTAGACATTAGTTTTGTTATCACACTGAAAAATATTAAAATGACTGATAATACCCAAATTTGATTAGAAAAAGGTACTTTCATAATCAGTTAGTAGGTATACAACCTTTGATACTGAATTAAACTCTAAGAATACATCAGAAAACCAAAATAACACAACTACTCAAAAATGGATGCAGAAAAATGTTTACCATCCTGGGGTTAAATTACTAAAAAATCATAAGCAACCTAAGTATCCACCTCAATAGGGAATTAGCTAAGTAAATTATATCCATTCTATGAAATCCTATACAACTATTTAAAACAATCAAACACATTATATAGGTTAGGGAAAAAAGGAGATTACAAAACAGTATATATAGAAGGACTACATTCTGGAGAAAACAAAAAAAAAACTTGAAAAGCATATAAATCTCTCTATATATATAGGTATATATGTTTTATATATGTATTTACATAAATACAATATAGATAGATGTAGATAGAATCATATAAAAAAGTAAAAGTGACTAGTTTGGTGGAGTAGAACTATGGGAGAGCTTTTTTTTCTTCTTTATGATTTATATATTTTCTGAATAATTTTTTTTACACTGAGCATGTGCTATTTGGGCCATTAGGAAAAAACAAAAAACAAAAAACAAAAAAACCACCAGACAATTTTAAACATCAACCAAAAAACCAATAAGAAGTCTATTTAAATGTGCTTTAAAAGTTAAGTTCTGGTATAAAATGGCACTAACTTAATAACAATGAGCTCCTTGAACAGAAGTAGTCTGTGTCAAAAGTCAACCTATAAAAACAGCAGGGGATCTGTGGCTCTTAGTGAGAGGACCAAACTTCTATAACCCAAGCTATTCATCAGAAAGGAATGGGGAAAGTTAAGGACTTTTCCTCAAATAATAAAGACAGATCAAGATATAAAACACTAAATACCCAGGAACTGCTGACAGGATAAATACCATTACCAGGTTTTCAGAAGGGGCCAGCGATATCAAACTGACATATTTTCTTTCTTGCGGGCCAGGAAGGAGACATGAGAGGAAGCAAAGAAAGAAGGGAAAATTTTGAAGGGCATCCAAAAGATCTTTTTCCCTGATGAGCCAGAAGCAGACTGTGAAAGGTTTTTCTTATTGTGGAAAGATCAAAGATCATGAAGATTACCCTTGAGGACTTTTGCTTTTCCTTTTTTAACAAAAACAGATCTAAAGGGCCAAGCTGTTTGCTCAGAATAATTTTACCTCCAAGTTATGAAATTCAAGAGCACTTAAATCACTGGAACCTGCAAGACAATCAGGGTGAGGTGAGAAAGGCAAAGAAGGGTAACAACAATAATGACTATAAAAACAACAGCAACAAAAGAAAAGAGCAAGTGGATACTCTGGCCCAGAAGTAAGACTTCTATTTCCTCCTCTACCTTGGATATAGACGCTATTACCAACTTCATTTTATTGATCTAGAACAAGAAAAACAGTAACACCCAGGTTAACACTAACTGGCTTAAGGTAAAAGCTAGGAGGTAGGCACAGTTGAAGTTGAAACATGCTGTCTGTCCATCTGCCTCACATGATCTTAACCACTCTCGCATTCCTATTAATTAATTGTACTTATTCAACAGTCATTGATACCAGTTTACAGTAATATGGCAGTATCTGAATTTCAGCTGCCATAAGTTCTTAAGACCCATGTATTCCCGGAAAGCATAATGTATAATTTGCTTTACATTTGTAAAGGGAACTATGACCTCAATGAAAGTTTAAACACTGTTTTTCTAAATTGTTTATCAATTTTAAAATTGTTTATTAATTTTATCTCACGGTGAAATAAAAAAATAATAGTCATAGAAACCAAGCTACGTGTCAAATAGCAACGCATGTGGGAAGATTAAATGCACAGGTTCCTGAGACATCGTGGTGGCTACTCGAATTGCTCAAATCATCATTATAATAATAAGCATCATACTGTACGCTTACTCAATGCCAAGCACCATGCTAAACGCTTAGGATAAAGTACTGTAGGAAGGGAGAAGAGAGAGGATAACATTTCCCCATTTCTGATGCCATATGTAACACTCTCAGCCTCCCTAGTCCTCATCCACCCCTCCCTTTCTGCTGAGAAACAGCTGCTGGCAGAACACACGACTTTGTTCCTTCATGCCACAAAGTTAATAGAGGCAGGCTCTACCTGGCCAGCACTTTCATGACTGGATGGACAAGTCTGTTTAATGCTAGGGTTTAATATTCGGAAACACACTTAACTGCAAATATAATCCCCTCTCTCAAGAATCAGCTTTGTCAGTTTTAAAAGAATATCTTGGACTCCACCCACTAACTCCTGGATAATTTCTCAATTCATTGGGAACCCATATAATTGAAAGAGAAGACATTAGTGACAGATGCTCCTGGATGTCAACCTAACAGCCCCTTTTCCCTTCCTTCTTCATAGCCTCCTGCTAAAAGACTATATTCCCCAGCTTCCTTTAAAGCTAGATACAACCATATGACTAAGTTATGGCCAGTAAGATTTGAATCAAATGACTATATTTTATAAGGTTTCTTTAAAGGAAGAAATGCCCCCTATTTCCTTCCCCACCTACTCCTTCCTGCTGCCTGGCACATGGACATGATGAGTAACATTCCAGCAAGCACTTATGAGGTGACCTTGAGGATAGAACTCTTAAGCTAAGAATGGTAGAATGGAAAGAGAAGGAATCTGGGTCCACAATACATACACTATGAGCTGTCATACCACTTCTAAACTGCCAGGTTCTTCTTATTGAAGAGAAAGAGCAAATAAATTTCCACTTGTTTAAAGCACTGTTATTAGAAGCTCTATTACCAAAAGCAAAAACAAAACAAAACACAACAAAAGCCCCAGCAGCAGCAGCTGTGTTGCTAAACGTTCTTATTTCTATTTAATATAGCATTATCATGCCCACATTACAGATAAGGAAATAGAGGCTCAGATTCAGGGTAAGCAAGCAGTCTCACTGACACATCTAGTAAAGCACAGACTAAGAATTTGAATCTATGTCTGTATGACTACTGTATATAAGAGTAGTTACTAACTCCTGAGGGACAAGACTTAAAACTAAAAAACAAAACAGTTATAATATTCTGTTTATCATTCCCAGTTAACATTCTAGATACATTATAACTAAGAAACTGAGACATAAAGCGCCCATATACTTGCCTAGTACAAAAGGCAAACAAATGGTTTACATATATAATAAGTGACTACATTCCCCTGTGTTCCTCATACCATAGTGGAAAATGTCCCTGTTGTGTAAAAGTTATTTTTTTATCAATATAAACAGAATACTAAAAGGAAAGCTTTTACTGAAGGTTAAGACAAGAAATATCATGTTTTAATAGGAACATAAGACATCAGTGTGATTGTTTCAACAGATATGATTAAAAACAAAACCCAAACAGTCAGGGATGTCTCCACATGAAGAAATAACTGTTACAGAACTTAGCCCTACCCCCAACAGAAACAACTAAATGCAACCACAAATGAAAGGACTATCTCCAGACACTAAACAACAGGCAGCATTAAGAATCCCGAGAGAATGGATATGAATGAGGTGAGCACTGCAATGCAGGGAGGGCACAGTCTAATAGAATCTTTCAGTCTTATTAAGTTGAGGAAGGAGCTATCCTACAGAAAAACTCCAGAAGTCTGCATGGAGTATTCTGCACATGCATAGGGTGAAACTCTACAAAGACAAGCAAAGAACAGCATTGCTGGGAAAGAAGCATTACAGGAAAACAGCTAACAATTCCCAGAGGTCACAAAGGGTAGGGAATCACTGGAGTTCCCAAAAACCAAAGTGGAGAGTATGAATACCTCTTCAAATATCTAGCATATTCGTTTGAAACCCCAGAAGGGTCAAGCCCTAGCATACTTCAGGTTAATCTTGCCCAAGGTAAGTGATCTTGAACTGTAGTCTGGGGACCTGTGGAGGACTTGGAAGACCTTTTCAGGGGATCAACAAGGTCTCAACTGTTTTTCTAATAATCCCAAGATGTTACTTGCCATTTTTAGAATCATTCTGCTATGAATACATGGTAGAGTATTTCAAATGCTATCTGAAATGGAATATTGTAAAAGATTTAACGAAGAAGCACATATGAGACTCCAGCTCTTCTCTCTTAAGCCAGACACAAAAGACATTCACACCAAAAAAAAAATAAATGGATAACATTATTCTCGCTATTGTTTTCTAAGAGATAGTTATTTTTCACTAAAAATATGTTATTCATGCAAGCATATAATAGGTTAATCATTATTTAATTTTGGATGAAGAAAGACTCTAAAATACTTCAGCTATAATTTCTAATACGGTAAATACTGACAGATGCAAAAAATAAGCAAAAGAGACCCACAGAAAAGTTTGTAAAACCAAAAAACTTAAAAGAACTACTTCCCCAGAGCAGGGATCAGCAAAACAGTGCTCACAGGCCAAATGTGGCCCACCACTTACTCCTGTGAATAAAGTCTTATTTAAACAAAGAAGCACCCATTCATTTACCCACTGTCCACAGCTGCTTTGCACAGCAAATTTAAGCAGCAGCAGCAGCATACAACATGGTTTGCATGACCTAAAATATTTACTAGCTATCTTACTACAAAAAAAGTTTTCTGAACCCCACCTGACAGTAAAAGGTACTGTAGTCCCACTGTAAAGAGAACAACCCTCAAAAAAGATCAAGTTGATTCTTAAGTAACTTAACCGCCTGCCAGAACAAAATCCAATCCTCTTTTAAAACAATAGATTGCACTCAACAAAATTTACTAAATCCTGCATCCAACCAAAAATTACTACAAAGAGGGTACCTGGGTGGCTCAGTTGGTTAAGCCACTGCCTTTGGCCAAGGTCATGATCCCAGAGTCCCATGAGCCCCGCATCTGGCTCCCAGCTCCATGGGGAGTCTGCTTCTCCCTCTGACCGCCTCCCCTCTCATGCTCTCTCTCACACTCTCTCTCAAATAAATAAATAAAATTTTTAAAAATTACTATAAAGAATCAGAAAAATGTAACCCATAATGAAAAAATCAGTCAATAAAGATATGGAAAAGACAGAGATGACAGAATCAAAAGATAAGAAATTAAAAAAGAAAATAAAAATACCTACAGGTATATAACAAACCATTCAAAACTTGTGACTTAAAAAAATTATTTTGTTTGTGAATCTGGAATTCAGGCAGGGCTCAGAAGGGAAGTTCTACACAGCATCAGGTGTGACAACTTGACTTGGGAGCTAAAGAATCTGCTTCCAAGAGCTCACTAATATGGTTGGAAAGCTGGTGCTGGTTATTGGCTGGAAGCCTATTAGCTAAGGCTTTGGCCTTTGGTTCATTTCCTCATGGGCTTCCCCATTTGATGTGGGTTTTCTCACAGCATGGTAGAGGAGTATCAGGGAGAGAATCGCAAAAAATAGAAAACAAGGTAGAAGTTGTATACTTTCTATGACCCAGGCTTAGAGATAACAGTGTCATAATATCCATATTCTCAGGCAACAAATCCATAAAGGCCTGACCAGTTTCAAGCGAGGAGATATAGATGCCATCTCTTGATTAGGCAGTAGCGAAGTTGTAGAAGGGCATGTGCAATAGAAAATAATGTTGTGGGACACCTGGGTGGCTCAGTCAGTTAAGCATCTGTCTTTGGCTCAGGTGATGGTCCTGGGGTCCTAGAATTGAGCCCCACATCATCAGGCTCCCTGCTCAGTGGGTGTCCTGCTTCTCCCTCCCCAGCAAACTTGTGCTCTCTCTGGTGCTCTCTCATGCGTTCTCTCAAATAAATAAAATCTCTTAAAAAAAAGAAAAGAATGTGGAAAATATAGTCTGTTATAAAGATGCTCCAAGAATTAAAAGAAAACATGAGCACAATATGGAGAGATGAAAAATATTTTTTAAAAATGGAATTTGTAGACATAGAAAAAAATCTGAAATAAAAAATTCACTGGATGTAATTAACAGTTTAAATATTGCAGAAGACTGTGAACATAATGATATAACTACAGAAACTCTCCAGAATTAACGATAGAAAACAAAAACGTCTCATCCATCATTAAAATAAATAGAATGTCAGTGATCTATGAGACAGTATAAAGCAGACAAACATGTCATTCAAGTCTCAGGAAAAAAGGGGGTTAGATAGAAATCATTTGAAGAAATTATAGCCCAAATTTTTCAATATTCAATGAAAAGTACCCAATGATTCATGAAGGTCAATGAACTATAAGAAAGATAAACACAAAGAAATCCACATCAGGATAAGTCATAATTACACTGCTTAAAAAAAAAAAATAGTGAAAGAAAAAAAGACTTAAAAGCAGCAGGCAGGGGGGATGAGGAGACACATTAAATACAAAGAAACAAAGATAAGAAAGACAACAAACTTCATATCAGAAAAAATAATGAAACAGCGTCTTTAAAATGTTAAAGAAAACAAACAACCTACAATTAAGTATCTGGTGAAATACATTCTAAAAATAAAGACAAGGGGTGCCTGGGTGGCTCAGTGGGTTAAAGCCTCTGGTCAGGATCTCAGGGTACTGATATTGAGCCCCGCCATCGGGCTCTCTGCTTGGCAGGGAGGCTGTTTCCTCCTCTCTCTCTGCCTGCCTCTCTGCCTACTTGTGATCTGTCTGTCAAATAAAATCAATCTTAAAAAAAAAAAAAATAGGGAGGGAGGAGTCAAGATGGTGGAGTAGTAGCAGGCTGAGACGACATCAGGTAGCAGGAGATCAGCTAGATAGCTTATCAAACCATTGCGAACACCTACAAATCCAATAGGAGATTAAAGAGAAGAAGAGCAACAATTCTAGAAACAGAAAATCGACCACATTCTGAAAGGTAAAACCGGTGGAGAAGTGAATCCAAAGAGACGGGAAGATAGACTGCAGGGGGAGGGGCCAGCTCCCGGCAAGCGGCGGAGCAACGCAGCACAAAATCAGGACTTTTAAGTCTGTTCCACAGCGAGGGACATCACTCCAGATGCTAAACGGGGGTGAAGCCCACGCAGGATCAACGTGGCCCCAGGTCCCGCGGGGTCACAGAAGCATGGGGGGTGTCTGAGTGTCGCAGAGTTCACAGGTGTTAGACCAGGGAAGCCGGCTACAGACAGAGCCGATAAGGAGTCTCAACTCGGGGTTACCTTGAACTGTAATCCGTGGCACAGGCCACTGCTCTGTGAGTGGGGTCCCCACAAGATCCAGGGAGAAACCCCCTGATGGAGCTCAAGGATATGCAGGTTTCAGAGACTACAGGTGGAATTGTGGGCCAGAGACAGAGACGGGTGGTCACAGGCTGGGTGAGCTCAGAGCGCAGAGATGGGAGTGCTTGAGCGCTTTTCTCTGAGGGCGCATTGAGGATTGGGGCCCCAAGCTCTGGGCTCCTCCGGGTCAGAGATTGGGAGGTAGCCATCGTTATTGCCGTACTCCAGAACTCTACAGAAAGCATTCAGGGAACAAAAGCTCCCGAAAGCGAACCCAAGCAGATTACTTAGCCTGGCCCCTGGTAAGGGCGGTGCAATTCCACCTTGGGCAAAGGCACTTGAGAAACACTACAAAAGGCCCCTCCCCCAGAATCTCAGCAAGAAATCCAGCCAACACCAAGTTCACTTATCAGGGAGAACAGTGGAATTCCAGAGGAGGAGAAAGCAAAGCATGGAATTCATGGCTTTCTCCCCATGATTCTTAAGTCTTGCAGTTAATTGATTTTTTAAAAATTTTTTTTCCACTGCTAAATTTTTTTTAACTTTTACCTTTTCCTCTTTAAACGTTTTTAAACTAGTTTATCTTAATAGGTTTCATAAAAAAAGAATTATAACCTTTTTTGAACCTTCATTATTATAGTCATATTTTATCCTTCTTTGTATCTAACTTTATTTTTTGTATACACATAGGGTTTTTTCTTCTAAAAAATTTGGGGTGCAACTTCTTCTAATAGGACAAAATATACCCTAAATCTAGCTCCGGGCTTATTCTAGTCTCCACCTGAGCAAAATCTCTCCACTTTTCTTTTTCTTTATTCCCCCAACCAACTTACTTTATCAACTCCTTTTTTAAAAATTAAAAAAAACTTTTTTTTTCTTTTTCATCTTTATAGGGATATTCCATCCATTCAATGAGTTTGCCCTTATATATGTTTTTCATTCTTTAAAATTTTGGGAGATAGTTTCTTCTAAGAGACCAAAATACTCACAAAATTAAGTGGGTGACCCTGTTCTAGTCACCACTCTAATATATATATATTTTTTTCTTTATTTCTTTTCTTTTTTTATATTCTTTTTTTTTTTCCTGAAGTTCTTTATATCCCCTTTCTCCCACCCACGATTTGGGGACTCTTCTGATTTGGTTAAAGCACATTTTCCTGGGGTCTTTTCCACCCTTTTAGTATTTTATTTGCTCCTTCACATATTCTTATCTGGACAAAATGACAAGGTGGAAAAACTCACCACAAAAAAAAAGAACTAGAGGCAGCACCAAAGGCTGGGGACCTAATCAATATGAAAATGGGTTATATGTCACATCTAGAGTTCAGAATGACGATTCTCAAGGCTCTAGCCGGGCTCGAAAAAGGCATGGAAGATATTAGAGAAACCCTCTCCGGAGAGATAAAAGCCCTTTCTGGAGAAATAAAAGAACTAAAATCTAACCAAGTTGAAATAAAAAAAGCTATTAATGAGGTGCAGTCAAAAATGGAGGCTCTCACTGCTAGGATAAATGAGGCAGAAAAAGAATTAGTGATATAGAAGACCAAATGACAGAGAATAAAGAAGCTGAGCAAAAGAGAGACAAACAAATACTGGACCATGAGGGGAGAATTTGAGAGAGAAGTGATACCATAAGACGGAAAAAAATTAGAATAACTGGGATTCCAGAAGAAGAAAGAGAGAGGGGAGCAGAAGGCATATTGGACAGAATTATGGGAGAGAATTTCCCTAATATGGCAACGGAAAAAAGCATCAAAATCCAGGAGGTGCAGAGAACCCCCCTCAAAATCAGTAAGAATAGGTCCACACCCCGACACCTAATAGTAAAATTCACAAGTCTTAGCAACAAAAAGAAAATCCTGAAAGCAGCCCGGGAAAAGAAGTCTGTAACGTACAATGGTAAAAATATTAGATTGGCAGCAGACTAATCCACAGAGTCCTGGCAGGCCAGAAAGACCTGGTGTGATATATTCAGAGCACTAAACAAGAAAAACATGCAGCCAAGAATATCCAGGTAGGCTATCATTGAAAATAGGAGAGATAAAAAGCTTCCAGGACAAACAAAAACTGAAAGAATTTGTAAACCAGCAAACCAGCTCTACAGGAAATCTTGAAAGGGGTCCTCTAAGCAAAGAGAGACTCTAAAAGTAGTAGATCAGAAGGAACAGAGACAATAGACAGTAACAGTCACCTTACAGGCAATAAATACCATGGCACTAAATTAATACCTCTCAATAGTTACCCTGAATGTTAAGGGACTAAATGCCCCAATCAAAAGACAAAGGGTATCAGAATGGATAAAAAAAACAAAACCCATCTATATGTTGCCTACAAGAAACTCATTTTAGACCCGAAGACACCTCCAGATTTAAAGTGAGGGTGTGGAAAACGATTTACCATGCTAATGGACCTCAGAAGAAAGCTGGGGTGGCAATCCTTACATCAGATCCATTAGATTTTAAGCCAGAGACTATATTAAGAGATGAGAGTCTGTCCAACAAGAAAATCTAACAATTTTAAATATCTATGCCCTAACATGGGAGCAGCCAACTATATAAACCAATTAATAACAAAATCAAAGAAACACATCGACAATAGTCCAGTAATAGTAGGGGACTTTAACACTCCCCTCACTGAAATGGACAGATCATCTAAGCAAAAGATCAACAAGGAAATAAAGGCCTTAAATGACACACTGGACCAGATGGACATCACGGATATATTCAGAACATTCCATCCCAAAGCAACAGAATACACATTCTTCTCTAGTGCACATGGAACATTCTCCAGAATAGATCACATCCTGGGTCACAAATCAGGTCTCAACCAGTATCAAAAGATTGAGATCATTCCCTGTATATTTTCAGACCACAGTGCTCTGAAGCTAGAACTCAATCACAAGAGGAAATTTGGAAAGAACCCAAATACATGGAGACTAAACAGCATCCTTCTAAAGAATGAATGGGTCAACCAGGAAATTAAAGAAGAATTGAAAAAATTCATGGAAACAAATGATAATAAAAACACAGTGGTTCAAAATCTGTGGGACACAGCAAAGGCAGTCCTGAGAGGAAAATATATAGCAATACAAGCCTTTCTCGAGAAACAAGAAAGGTCTCAAGTACACAACCTAAGCCTACACCTAAAGGAGCTGGAGAAAGAACAAAGAAAGCCTAAACCCGGCAGGAGAAGAGAAATCATAAAGGTCAGAGCAGAAATCAATGAAATAGAAACCAAAAAAAACAATAGAACAAATCAACGAAACTAGGAGCTGGTTCTTTGAAAGAATTAATAAGATTGATAAACCCCTGGCCAGACTTCTCAAAAAGAAAAGAGAAGGACCCAAATAAATAAAATCATAAATGAAG
The DNA here is from genome assembly GCF_020171115.1 of Neogale vison. Lineage (NCBI taxonomy): Eukaryota > Metazoa > Chordata > Mammalia > Carnivora > Mustelidae > Neogale > Neogale vison. The sequence continues at coordinate 147,919,940 of NC_058101.1, read as the reverse complement.
GAGGATAGATCACAACCGACACCAAAGAAATACAGACCATTATAAGAACATACTATGAGCAACTCTACGCCAACAAATTTGACAATCTGGAAGAAATGGATGCATTCCTAGAGACACATAAACTACCACAACTGAACCAGGAAGAAATAGCAAGCCTGAACAGACCCATAACCAGTAAGGAGATTGAAGCAGTCATCAAAAATCTCCAAACAAACAAAAGCCCAGGGCCAGACGGCTTCCCGGGGGAATTCTACCAAACGTTTAAAGAACTAATTCCTATTCTCCTGAAACTGTTCCAAAAAATAGAAATGGAAGGAATGGAAGGAAAACTTCCAAACTCATTTTATGAAGCCAGCATCACCTTGATCCCAAAACCAGACAAGGATCCCATCAAAAAAGAGAACTACAGACCAATATCCTTGATGAACACAGATGGCGAAAATTCTCATCAAAATACTAGCCAATAGGATTCAGCAGTACATTTAAAGGGACCACGACCAAGTGGGATTTATTCCAGGGCTGCAAGGTTGGTTCAACATCCGCAAATCAATCAGTGTGATACAACACATTAATAAAAGAAAGAACAAGAACCATATGATACTCTCAATAGATGCTGAAAAAGCATTTGACAAAGTACAGCATCCCTTCCTGACCAAAACTCTTCAAAGTGCAGGGATAGAGGGCACATACCTCAATATCATCAAAGCCATCGATGAAAAACACACCGCAAATATCATTCTCAATGGAGAAAAACTGAAAGCTTTTCCGCTAAGGTCAGGAACACGGCAGGGATGTCCATTATCGCCACTGCTATTCAACATAGTACTAGAAGTCCTAGCCTCAGCAATCAGACAACAAAAGGAAATTAAAGGCATCCAAATTGGCAATGAAGAAGTCAAACTATCACTCTCTGCAGATGATATGACACTCTATGTGGAAAGCCCACAAGGCTCCACTCCAAAACTGCTAGAACTTATACAGGAATACAGTAAAGTGTCAGGATATAAAATCAATGCACAGAAATCAGTTGCATTTCTCTACACCAACAACAAGACAGAAGAAAGAGAAATTAAGGAGTCAGTCCCATTTACAATTGTACCCAAAACTGTAAGATACCCAGGAATAAACCTAGCCAAAGAGGCTAAGAATCTATACTCAGAAAACTATAAAGTACTCATGAAAGAAATTGAGGAAGACACAAAGAAACGGAAAAATGTTCCATGCTCCTGGATTAGAAGAATAAATATTGTGAAAATGTCTGTGCTACCTGAAGCAATCTACACATTTAATGCAATTCCTATCAAAATGCCATCCATTCTTTTTCAAAGAAATGGAACAAATAATCCTAAAATCTATATGGAACCAGAAAAGACCTCGAATAGCCAAAGCAATATTGAAAAAGAAAGCCAAAAAGAAAGCCAAAAAGAAAGCCAAAGTTGGTGGCATCACAATTCCAGACTTCAAGCTCTGTTACAAAGCTGTCATCATCAAGACAGCATGGTACTGACACGAAAACAGACACATAGATCAATAAACAGAATAGAGAGCCCAGAAATAGACCCTCAACTCTATGGTCAACTAATCTTCGACAAAGCAGGAAAGAATGTTCAATGGAAAAAGACAGCCTCTTCAATAAATGGTGTTGGGAAAATTGGACAGCCACATGCAGAAAAATGAAACTGGATCATTTCCTTAAACCACACACGAAAATAGACTCAAAATGGATGAAGGACCTCAATGTGAGAAAGGAATCCATCAAAATCCTTGAGGAGAACATAGACAGCAACCTCTTCGACTTCAGTCACAGCAATTTCTTCCTAGGAACATTGCCAAAGGCAAGGGAAACAAGGGCAAAAATGAACTATTGGAATTTCAAGATCAAAAGCTTTCGCACAGCAAAGGAAACAGTTAACAAAACCGAAAGACAACTGACAGAATGGGAGAAGATATTTGCAAACGACATATCAGATAAAGGGCTAGTGTCCAAAATTGATAAAGAACTTAGCAAACTCAACACCCAAAGAACAAATAATCCAATCAAGAAATGGGCAGAGGACATGAACAGACATTTCTGCAAAGAAGACATCCAGGTGGCCAACAGACACATGAAAAAATGTTCCACATCACTCAGCATCAGAGAAATACAAATCAAAACCACAATGAGATATCACCTCACACATTCAGTCAGAATGGCTAAAATTAACAAGTCAGGAAATGACAGATGCTGGCGAGGATGTGGAGAAAGGGGAACCCTCCTACACTGTTGGTGGGAATGCAAGCTGGTGAAACCACTCTGGAAAACAGCATGGAGGTTCCTCAAATAGTTGGAAATAGAGCTACCCTATGACCCAGCAATTGCACTACTGGGTATTTACCCTAAAGATACAAAAGTGATCCGAAGGGGCACGTGCACCCAAATGTTTATAGCAGCAATGTCCACAATAGCCAAACTATGGAAAGAACCTAGATGTCCATCAACAGATGAACGGATAAAGAAGATGTGGTGTATATATATACAATGGAATACTACGCAACCATCAAAAGAAATGAAATCTTGCCATTTGCGATGACGTGGATGGAACTAGAGGGTATCATGCTTAGCGAACTAAGTCAATCGGAGAAAGACAACTACCATATGATCTCCCTGATATGAGGAAGTGGAGATGGAATGTGGGAGACTTGGGGGGTAGGGAAAGAATAAATGAAACAAGATGGGATCAGGAGGGAGACAAACCAGAAGGGACTCTTAATCTCACAAAATAAACTGAGGGTTGTTGGGAGGAGGGGGGTAGGGTTATGGACATTGGGCAGGGTATGTGCTATGGTGAGTGTTGTGAAGTGTGTAAACCTGGCGATTCATAGACCTGTGCCCCTGGGGCTAATAATACATTATATGTTTATATAAAAATTTTTAAAAAATTAAAAATAAATAAAAAATATAAAATACAAAAATAAAATTAAAGACAAAATAGGGGCGCCTGGGGGCGCCTGAGTGGCTCAGTGGGTTAAGCCGCTGCCTTCGGCTCGGGTCATGATCTCAGGGTCCTGGGATCGAGTCCTGCATCGGGCTCTCTGCTCAGCGGGGAGCCTGCTTCCCTCTCTCTCTCTGCCTGCCTCTCTGCCTACTTGCGATCTCTCTGTCAAGTAAATAAATAAGATCTTTAAAAAAAAAAAAAATAGGGGCGCCTGGGTAGCTCAGTCAGTTAAGCATCTGACTTGTGATTTCAGCTGAGATCATGATCCCAGGGTCATAGGACTGAGCCCGAGTCTGGTTTCGTTCAGCAGTAAGTCTGCTGGAGATTCTCTCACTCTTCCTCTGCCCCTCCCCTGACTCACACACACGCACTCTTCATCTCTTTCGCACTTTCTCCAAAAATAAGAAATCTTTATAAAAAATAAATGTATAAAATAAAGACAAACAGAGACATTTTCAAACAAGCAAAAGTTTTGAGAATTGATTGCCAACAAATGTGCACAATGAGTAATGTTAAAGAAATTTCTTCAGAAGGAAGGAAAATACCAAATAGAAATGTGAATCTATGAAAAGTAATAAAGAGTACTGAAAATAATAAACATGTAAGTGAATAGAAAACATTTTTCATATTTAATAATTTTTATAAAGGCACGTCTGGGTGACTCAGTCAATTAAGCTCTGCTTTAGGCTCAGGTCATTATCCCAAGGTCCTGGGGTAAGTCCGGCACTGGGCTCCTTGCTCAGTGGGGAGCCCGCTTCTCTCTCTGCCTGCCACCACCCGTTTGTGCGCGTGCTCTCTCTGACAAATAAATATTTTAAAATATAAAAATAAAAGATAAAAAAAATTTCTAAAGATAACTATTTAGGGGCGCCGGGGTGGCTCAGTGGGTTAAGGCCTCTGCTTTCAGCTCAGGTCATGATTCCAGGGTCCTGGGATTGAGCCCCGCATCAGGGTCTCTGCTCAGCAGGGAGCCTGCTTTCCTTCCTCTCTCTCTGCCTGCCTCTCTGCCTACTTGTGATCTCTGTCTGTCAAATAAATTAAAAAAAAAAAATTTAAAGATAACTATTTCAAGCAGTATGTTATGGGCTTTATAAGAAATGGAGAAATAAAAGTACATACAACAGCAGCATAAAGGAAAATGGAGAAATGAGAGTAAAGAGTTTAAGACTCTGATATTGTATGTGAAATGTTACAATATTATTTGAAGGTAGACTGTGATACTTTAAAGATGCATATTGTAACTTGTAGAACCACTGACATTTTAAAACAACATTAAATAAAATAAAGACCTGTACTTAGTAAGCTAATAGTAAAGAGCAATGAAATTGATATCAACAATAGCCAAATTATGGAAAGAGCCCCAAATGTCCATCAACTGATAAATGGATAGAGAAAATTTGGCACATGGAAAACTTCCAAATACATTCTACTAGGTGAGCATTACCATGATCCCAAAACCAGACAAAGACCTACCAAAAAAGAGAATTACAGATGAATATCCCTGATGAACACGGATGTAAAACGTCTCCCTAAGATACTGGCTAATAGCATTCAATAGTACATTAAAGGATGATTCACCATGACCAAGTGGAATTGATTCCTGGGATGCAAGGGTAGTTCAACAACTGCAAATCAATCAATGTGATACACTACATTAATAAAAGGACGGACAAGAACGTATGATCCTCACAACAGATGCAGAGAAGCATTTCACAAATACAGCATCCTTCCTTGATTAAAACTCTCTGCAGCATAGGGATAGAGGGAACATTTCTCAATATCATAAAAGCCATATATGAAAAACTAGCTATGGACCAAAACAGAACTGGCAACTTTAAGTTTTCCTTCTCCATTCCCATCCTAGCCAGTCTGGAGAGTTCAGAATTAGTTAAAAATATGGAAGAAGACAAAATAAAACCTAGGTATGGAAAGAGAAGCAAACCACATCTTACCATTCCATTTATAACAGACTAAAGCTTAAGGAGAGGAACAACCCTTAAAAGAAACAAGCAAGTCTGGGGCTTTCACTATTAGCTAGGAATACTAGCTTATTTCATTACAGCTAGGATGAATGTTTTAATTTCTAGTCTGTTTTGTTATCTGAAATTAACAGAACTGTATATATTACCTAAAGACGTCATATCTATTTCCTACAAAATTCTCATCCAGGGCAAAGAAAGAACTTGCCCCTAATAAAAAGAACAATGAGGTATAAAAGTAAATGGTACTTTGTTATTATATACTTCAAGTCCATCTTGACACAGGTCAATAATACATACCAATTATTCCTAAAATTTACATGCTCAACTAGCCAAGAAACTGCTACAAAAATTAAAAGTTGCTTATTTTCTCTGTGAAGGGAAGAGTATTCTATTCTGTTTCATCTTAACAAAACACAGCTGACCCATGAACAACATGAGTTTAAACTGTGCAGATCCACTCATTTTCAGATTTTTTTCAATAAATACAGTATAGCACTATAAATGTATTTTCTCTTCCTTATGATTTTCTTAATAACATTTTCTTTTTTCTAGCCTACTTAATTGTAAGAATAGTGTACAACACACATAATAATATGTTTAGTCATCTATATGATCGGTAAGGATTCCAGTCAACAGTAGAGTAGTAAGTTTTGAAGGATTGAAAAGTTACAGGTGGATTTTTAACTTTGGAAGGGAGCCCTTAAGCCCTTGTGTTGTTCAAGGGTCAAATGCACAAGTCCACATTGAACCTTTTCTTTTTTTTTTTTTTAAAGATTTTATTTATTTATTTGACAGAGAGAAATCACAAGTAGTCAGAGAGGCAGGCAGAGAGAGAGAGAGGGAAGCAGGCTCTCTGCCGAGCAGAGAGCCCGATGCGGGACTCGATCCCAGGACCCTGAGACCATAACCTGACCCGAAGGCAGAGGCTCAACCCACCGAGCCACCCAGGCGCCCCAAGCTTATTTGTAATCTAATCTTTTTTCAATACACAAAGTCCTTTCTTTAGTACATAATGTACTCATGAACACACATACGGAAAGCAAATGGAAAAAAGTTGAACACAGGGCTTACATAATGGCAGTATGTGAAAGTCAGTTCCTAAGAGCCAAAAAACATTACCTAATCCTAAATTACATCACATGTTTTAGTCATAATCTTTGACAATAATTTCCTAACATTACCTTTAATTTTTTTTCATTCGTAATTCAATGGGTAGTTGACTGGTGAAGTCCAGTAAATGTCTGGTTGAGGTTAATAATTTCTAATGTACTTGCAATTGTCTTGAATTATTGATAAGCTTAGTACCTATTATTGTTTTTTTAATTTTTTAAAAATTTCTTTTCAGCGTAACAGTATTCATTGTTTTTGCACCACACCCAGTGCTCCATGCAATATGTACCCTCCCCAATACCCACCACCTGGTTCCCCCAACCTCCCAGTGCCCACCCCTTCAAAACCCCCAGGTTGTTTTTCAGAGTCCATAGTCTCTCATGGTTCACCTCCCCTTCCAATTTCCCTCAGTTCCCTTCTCCTCTCCATCTCCCCATGTCCTCCATGTTATTTGTTATGTTCCACAAATAAGTGAAACCATGATAATTGACTCTCTCTGCTTGACTTATTTCACTCAGCATAATCTCTTCCAGTCCCGTCCATGTTATTACAAAAGTTGGGTACTCATCCTTTCTGATGGAGGCATAATACTCCATAGTGTATATGAACCACATCTTCCTTATCCATTTATCCGTTGAAAAGCATCTTGGTTCTTTCCACAGTTTGGCGACAGTGGCCATTGCTGCTATAAACATTGGGGTACAGATGGCCCTTCTTTTCACTACATCTGTATCTTTGGGGTAAATACCCAGTAGTGCAATGGCAGGGTCATAGGGAAGCTCTATTTTTAATTTCTTAAGGAATCTCCACACTGTTCTCCAAAGTGGCTGCACCAACTTGCATTCCCACCAACAGTGTAAGAGGGTTCCCCTTTCACCCACATCCTCTCCAACACATGTTGTTTCCTGTCTTGCTAATTTTGGCCATTCTAACTGGTGTAAGGTGATATCTCAATGTGGTTTTATTTTTTATTTTTTTTTTAAAGATTTTATTTATTTATTTATTTGACAGAGAGAGATCACAAGTAGGCAGAGAGGCAGGCAGAGAGAGAGAGAGGAGGAAGCAGGCTCCCCGCTGAGCAGAGAGCCCGATGTGGGACTCGATCCCAGGACCCTGAGATCATGACCTGAGCCGAAGGCAGCGGCTTAACCCACTGAGCCACCCAGGCGCCCCTCTCAATGTGGTTTTAATTTGAATCTCCCTGAGGGCTAGTGATGATGAACATTTTTTCATGTGTCTGATAGCCATTTGTATGTCTTCATTGGAGAAGTGTCTGTTCATATCTTCTGCCCATTTTTTGATATGATTGTCTGTTTTGTGTGTGTTGAGTTTGAGGAGTTCTTTATAGATCCTGGATATCAACCTTTTGTCTCTGCTGTCATTTGCAAGTTTCTTCTCCCATTCTGTGGGTTGTCCCATTGTTTTGTTGACTGTTTCCTTTGCTGTGCAGAAGCTTTTGACCTTGATGAAGTCCCAAAAGTTTATTTTTGCTTTTGTTTCCTTAGGCTTTGGAGGCATATCTTGAAAGAATTTGCTGTGGCTGATACCGAAGAGGTTACTGCCTATGTTCTCCTCTAGAATTCTGATGGATTCCTGTCTCATGTTGAGGTCTTTTATCCATTTCAAGTTTGATACCTGGGTATAAACCTAACCAAAGAGGTAAAGTTCTGTACTCATGAAAGAACATGAGAACACTCATGAAAGAAATTGAAGAAGACACAAAAAGATGGAAGACCATTCCAGGCTCTTGGATCGGAAGAATAAACATTGTTAAAATGTCTATACTGCCTAGAGCAATCTATACCTTTAATGCCATTCTGATCAAAATTCCACTGGCATTTTTCAAAGAGCTGGAACAAATAATCCTAAAATTTGTATGGAATCAGAAGAGACCCAGAATTGCCAAGGAAATGTTGAAAAAGAAAAACAAAACTGGGGACATCACGTTACCTGATTTCAAGCTTTACTACAAAACCGTGATCACCAGGACAGCATGGTACTGGCATAAAAACAGACACATAGATCAGTGGAACAGAGTAGAGAGCCCAGATATGGACCCTCAACTCTATGGTCAAATAATCTTCGACAAAACAGGTAAAAATATACAGTGGAAAAAAAAACAGTCTCTTCAATAAATGGTGCTGGGAAAACTAGACAGCTATATGTAGAAGAATGAAACTCGACCATTCTCTTACACCGTACACAAAGATAAACTTGAAATGGATAAAAGATCGATTATTGTTTTAATGGCATCAGCACTTTGATTTTTCCATTTACTCTACTTTTGGAAAATAAGGAAGAAATACTATTGTATTCAATAACTGTACAAATTTTTTTTAAATTTTCTTTATTTGACAGAGAGAGAGAGAGACCACAAGTAGGCAGAGCAGCATGCAGAGAGAGAGGGGGAAGCAGGCTCTCTGCCGAGTAGAGAGCAGGATGCAGGGCTCAATCCCAAGGGCCCTAAGATCATGACCTGAGCCAAAGGCAGAGGTTTAACCCACCGAGCCACCAACGTGCCCCCATACAAATGCCTTTTTTTTTTTTTAATATTTTATTTATCCATCTGACAGAAAGAGAGAGAGTGGGAAGGTGGTTCCCCACCGAGCAGAGAGCCCAACACAGGGCTCGATCCCAGGACCCCAAGACCACAACCCAAGCCGAAGGCAGAGGCCCAATCTACTGAGCCACCCAGGCACCCCAGCCCCTGTACAAATGCTTTTTTTCTTTTTTTTTTTTTTAAGATCTTATTTATTTATTTGACAGACAAAGATCACAAGTAGGCAGAGAGGCAGGCAGAGAGAGGAGGAAACTGGTTCCCTGCTGAGCAGAGAGCCCGTTGTGGGGCTTGATCTCAGGACCTATGTACAAATGCTTTTTAACAAAGATGTCTAAGCCCTGAAACTAGGGCGCTGCCATGAGCTAGGTTCTGTGTTCACCTGTTAAGGGGTATGGTTTACAAACCTAAACTAATCAACAGAGATGATGGAGCAAAAAGTACAGACTTTATAAAACTTTCTAAAACATAAAAGTTATGAACAGTCAGCAATTTGGGGAATGAGGAAACTAATTTGCATGATTTGACTTAACCAATTTATAGCCATACATGTGTTGATATATATGTGTGTGAATGGTATTATTAAATTTATAAAGTTATTTTTGTTCAGTATTTTAAATAATAATGAAATTTATGACTATCAATGTTCATCTTCAACTAGATTCTAAGTGGGTTGTCTACTTCTCCCTCTCTAAGAAATCCTGATCTTTTTTTTTAGAACTTATCATTTATCTCACTGTTAAACTATCAACCGTTCTCTTCAAAACAAAACAAGTTAGTATAACTTACAGTATTTTACTTAGCATTCTTCTGTTCTTCACGATTTCAAAAAATTTCTTCATGATGAAAATTATTATAAATGGTGTATAATTACGAGTGGCATATATTTTTTATCATCATAATAAAAATGACAAGGTCACATTAATAAAATTTGGAGAAACTTTGTGAAGGCAGACCAAACACAAGCAAAAATTTTATTTTGTTCCTGCTCGGCTTAGTATTTTAGTAGTTACCCTTTAAAACTGGTATGTACTTTAAATGTTCCATATTAAACTACACTCTAATTTTTCTTTGACAATTTTTAACAAATTTGGAAATTCTTCCCAAGAGTATTGCCTTTACAAACAGAAAAGGCAAAACACTTCCATATTTTCCATTTAATTACAGCATTATCCACTTAAACAATATTTCATTTTCTTAGAATATATGACCTTTCCCCCTCCTTGCCTTAGCATTTTTCTCCCTAACTGCTGAGACTTTCTTTTGGGGGATGAGTCTTTCCTCTTGATTTATTTAACAGGTAACAGTTTTAAATCTTATTCAAAATTTCATGAAGATTATTTCTTTGTAAATTTCTGCATGGCTGTAGAATAGTACATTCCTCTAAAGAAAAGCAGAGAAATATGATAGTTTTCCAAATAAAAGTGGGTGTTGAGAGGCCCCTGGGTGGCTCAGTGGGTTAAGCATCTGACTTTAGCTCAGATCATGAACCCAGAGTCCCGGGATCGAGTTCTACATCAGGCTCCCTGCTCAGTGGGTTGTCTACTTCTCCCTCTCCCTCTGCTCCTCCCCACTCCCTGCTCATGCTCTCACTCTCTCTTGATCTCTCTCTAATAAATAAAATCTTTAAAAAAAAATAGTAGATGTTGAATGCATGAGCCCTACATGACACTTCAGTTGCTAGTGTGTCTATTGCTAAATTTAGAGGTATTCTAACATTCAAAGCTATTACACAAGGTAGCACAGTAAACAAATAACAAAGTAAAAAATTATGTATTTTAATTAGATATAATTTAGATATAATCAGAATATTTTAATTATACTTTTAATTATATTAAATATAATTATTATATTTTTAATATTTAATTAGATATAATCAGAATCATAAGTCCATAGGGCTAAAAATGAGCTCAGAGGGTCAAATGATATAATCATCTGCATCAGGTAAATACCCAGTTTCAAAATTTTTCTAATAGGTAACTCACTACATTATCTTTGATCAGTTCTGATTTTTTAAAGTTTTTCTTATAAAGCCATGATTGGTCTCTGTGTGACTCCCATCTTTTGGACAGTCTTCCCTTATGAGGTCACACAAAAGAAATCTAATCCTCCACAAAGTATAAAGGCCTCCAATTATGTAAAGAAAACTACCATGTCCCCCAAAGTCTTCAGCAGACTATATGTTCTATAATTTTTTTATTACATGGTTTGGTTTCAATTCCCTAATTACTCTGTCCACTTTGTTCTGAGCACACTCTAGCTTTATCAGTCACAGAGAGAAAGCCAAAATGGAACATGATACACAGGAGGTCTTCCAAGGCTTTATGCTTCCATTACTGCATCCTAAGATCATATTAGTTCTTCCAGCAGCCACGTCACACTGTTAACTAAGATTAAACTTACTGTCAACCAAAATTACTAAAGATCTTTTGCACTTCTTGTTTTGCTCTCCTTTGAGGATTTTTGATTAATTTTTTAAGGATTTTTAATTTTTTTTTTGAAAAGGGGGGCAGAGAGGCAGATTAAGTATAGAATTATAGTTTACTATTATTTCATCTATTTGAAATATAATAGTTTATTATCCACTAATACAGGGACAAGTGTCCAATGTCATTTTGATTTTAAAAAACAATTTAAGAATATAAAACTAATAAAAGAATTTCCCCTTTCTGAATGATTTAGTCCTAAAGCTATTACAAAGGATCTAGAAAGACAGGCACATACACAAAAATGGGTTACTGGAGCCTGTTCAAAGTAAGGAGTGCATTCACACAGGGGAGGGAAGCAAGTGTAGGACAATGTCGGAGCCCATATGGAAGTGAGCAGAACTTCTGAAGAGGAGAGCAACCAGGTTTGGGGTGTCAGAGCATGAGTGGGGTGATGAAGACATCCATACCACAAGGTGGCCCAATGTAGATATAAGAGCCTTTGTGGAGTGAGAAGACATCTACATTGTAAGGTAGCCTATAATGCAGTGTCAAGCCCAAAGGGAGATAAAAGAGGGCATTCATGCCATGCAGTGAGGTTCTGGAGCCAAGAAGGGTTAGAAAAGTGGCCTGACATGCAACACCAAACCCCAAATGAGCTGAAGAGAACACCCCCACCATCCCAAAGGGAGTGACTGATGTAAGATGCCAGGGCCCAGACCAGGAAAAAAGGTTATCTGCAAATAGGGAAGTACAGACAGAGTGAAAAGACAACAGCACAGGACAGGTTGAGAGCCTAGGTGGGGTTAGGGGGCATCTTTGTTGGGGAGGAGGCAATGAGAGAAATGGAAGACTGCATACAGGTGGATTAATGAGATAAGTAAGGAAAGATAAGAGAGAAAGAACCAGGTTCTCATTCATGAAGAAAGGGCTTAAGAATAGAAAGAGAAAAAACTAGAATAAACCCTGTTCACTCTAGATTAGAACTGGAAGTGTCGATATGAATCTATGATTTCCGTATGTGTGAAGACAGAGAAATAAATACAAATGTAAATATGTTTATGTATGTATGTATGTGTTATGTACATATACCCCCTCACTGAGAAAGCTTAGAAATAGCAACATCCCAGAGCAATGGGCACACCCAATACAAGATCTGGTGCACTGGGTATGCTTAATATACCAGACCTGGTTTTGAGTGGGTCGGGGGGGCATCTGGGGAGGAGGTGCAGAATGAGAGGGAGAGAAAATCAAGCAGACTCCCTGCTGAGCAGAGAGCACAATGTGGGGCTTGATCTCACAACCCTAAGACCACAACCTCAGCCAAAATCAAGAGTCAGAAGCTTCACCGACCAAGCCACCCAGACACCCCACAAGATCTGGTTTCTAACTACTATTGTCTACTACAATACACCTGATCTTGGGGAAATGGGGCACAGAATCTTCTGACAGAACAAAAGAAAGTGCTCAAATAATCAGACACTGTCAAAAGGTAATAGTCAACTGTAGGGGACTCCCACTATCTAAATCTGAGGAAATTTGAGTGCTGACACAAATGATGGCAGTAATAGATTTATGGGGCACCTGGGTGGCTCAGTTGTTAAGCATCTGCCTTTGGCTCAGGTCATGATCCCAAGGTCCTGGGACTGCGCCCCACATTGAGCTCCCTGCTCAGCAGGAAGCCTGCATCTCCCTCTCCTACCCCTCCTGCTTGTGTTCCCTCAAATAAAAAAATAAAATTTTCAAAAAAAATAGATTTAGAGCAGGTGAATAAAACAGTAAACTCTGTGTCCATGCTGATATTAATAATTTTGATTAACACGAAAAAAACTTTTCAGTGGAGAAGTTTGGTAGATACTATCTTAATCATATAATGGAAGTAAACATCATCGATAATGGGACAAAATGCAAATCATGTACCCCAAGTAGTAAGATGCAATAACGAGCACAGAACATCACTTCTGTGCTATTTTCCTAAAGACGCATAACCTGAAGTTACTTGTAAAGATCAAAGAAACCGAAATTAAGGGACATTCTTTAAAATAACTGGCCTGTAATCTTCGAAAGTGCTGAGTCAAATAAAGAGTGAAGAAATATTCCAGATTAAAGGACAGTAAAGAGAAGGGACAACTAAATCCAACCTGTAATTCAACTTTACTGGCACAATTGGTAGAACAAGAATAGGGTTGTAGAATTAAATGTGTCAATGTTAATTTCCTAAGGATGTATTGTGGTTATGGAGGATAATGTCTTTCTTTGGAATGACATATAAAAAGCATTCTGGAGAACTGAGAAAAATATTGGAACTTACTCTGAAATAATTGAGGGGAAAAAAATTGTGCTGTACTTGCAACTTTTCTTTAAAAATGAGATTGTTCCAAAATTCTTAATCAATTTCCCTTTTCCTAAAACACTTCTTTAAAATAGTGTTCCTCGGGCGCCTGGGTGGCTCAGTGGGTTAAAGCCTCTGCCTTCGGCTCAGGTCATGATCTCAGGGTCCTGGGATCGAGCCCCTCATTGGGCTCTCTGCTCAGTGGGGAGCCTGCTTCCCCCTCTCTCTCTCTGCCTGCCTGCCCAAGCCGAACACAGAGGCTTTAACCCACTGAGCCACCCCTTGGGCACCCCTTGGGCAAGTAACTTAATTTATCTAAGCCTGCTCTGAGACTATAAAATAAGAATAAAAATAGCTGTAAAGGGTGGGGGGCACCTGGTTAACTCAGTGGGTTAAGCATCTGCCTTCCACTTCAGGTCATGATCTCAGGGTCCTGGGATCAAGCCCCACATCAGGTTCTCTGCTCAGCAGGGAACCTGCCTCCCCCCAACCCCCGCCTGCCTCTCTGCCTTCGTGTGATCTGTCAAATAAATTAGTAAATTCTTAAAAAAAAAAAAATAGCTGTAAAGGTTAAATGAAATGAATGGGTAACACATTTTAGTAAAGCATTTGGTATTTCAGGTCTCTAAAAAATATTAGGTGCTGTTTTTATTTCTGGTGTATACATATTTAATACATAAGGACAGGAGTTGGCTTACTACAACCCATTGGGTGAACTCTGCCCACCACCTACTTTTTTAAGATGAAGTTTAATGAGAATAGCTAAATTCAGCCAGTATGCATTGCCTATGCTGCTTTCATACAATAATGGCCTGAGTAGTTGAAACAGAGACCCGATAACCCAGAAGGCGTAAAATGCTTATTATCTGGCTTTTGCATAAGAACTTTGCTGATCCGGGGCACCTGGATGGCTCAGTCAGTTAAACATCTGCCTTCAGCTCAGATCATGATCCCAGGGTCCCTGAATCAAGCACCACAACTGACTCCCTGATCAGCTGGGAGTCTGTCTCTCCCTCTCCCGCTGTGTGCTCGCTCATACCCTCTCTCTCTCTCTAATAAATAACTCAATCTTAAAAAGAAAGAAAGAAAAAGAAATTTGCTGATCTGTACCCTCAGTGAGAAAAACAAACTAAAGGGGCACCTGGTTGGCTTAATTATGCAACTTAGCACGTGACTCTTGATCTCGGGGTTGTGGTTCAAGCCCTACATTGGGTGTAGAGATTACTTTAAAATCTTTTTTAAAAGAATATAAAAAGGAAAAAAAAGAATAAACTTTTAAAAAGAATAGAAAAATTAAAAATACAATGCTATAAAATGTCAAAATAGATTATATAAATGGGCAAAATAATCAAGTTAGCTGGTTTCCATTTATATCAATAAATTCAAAGCAATTGAAAAACACAGTCATTTTCCTTTCCCTGAGAAAGTAAGCATTTCAAAACTCAAAATATCCTTAGAGGTCCTAGGTTAAAACATTTTTTTTTCCCAAATGGAAATACAAATTTGAGAATTATGTGAATAGACTATACCTAATGAACTTACTATTATCACTTCAGATGTAGTTAATGAGATGCATTAAGGCATTCATTGCTTTGGGTCATAAGCAAAGCATATTTTTCCAAAATAAATCATATTGAAAAGTATATTTAAGAAATCTCTATGTAAAAGGACTGTGTAAAGTACTATAAAAAAATCACAAAAGACAAGACTGAGTAAACTTAAAACACAATTTAGAGGCATAGAAAAATAATCTCAACGCTTATAAATAAATCAGAGCTAAGTGCATTTCACTACAATTTCTATGCCTTTCAATTTTATGTAAATAAAATAGATCGCTTTGTCCATTTAACCTACACAAATTGAAAAATCCAAAAATGTTTTACCTGAATTGGATGTTTACCAAATGAGGCTGGGAGCCATCTGATTGCCAATAAGTCTCAAGATTGTCATCTCGTAACTGATCCACTCCAAATCCTAAAACACAAGTGACAGTAAGTTCTCATGAACAAAAAAGAGCAATATATTTCAAATATAAAATTATCATTCATATTGTCCAGAAAATATGATAAACAAGATGGTCAATACTGTAAAATCTGAATGAACTAGAATTCTTCCATCCTCTTCACAAGACCTCAACTCTTAGAGTATCACTTGCACACAAAGAAGTTTATATTAGGGCACTAACATAATGTCCTGCAAAACCAAATTTTACTAAGTATAACTTACTTGTGACAACATAAAGGCAACTTAGAAATATTTCCAAAAATCATATACATTTTGAAACCAAGTGTTTCTGATTAATCAAAAATTAAAAATTAAATCTGCCCAGAATCTCATATCATCTAGCCAATCTACAGAACTGAAATAAAAATATCCTGTATTATTTTTCTTGATTAAAATCATAATAATACATATTAATTATAGAAATAATTTAATGGTAAGGTGTGGATTTCTCAAAAATATTTAAGAGAAATAAATTTGATTCACATTTTAATTTTTTCACAAAGATATTCATCATGGATCAAATTCAAAAGGTAGAAAAAAGAACATTGTGGAAAGTCTCTATACCCACCCCCACTGTCTAGTTTACCTCATCGAATATGAGCAATGTTATCAGTTTTTTACATATTCTTTCACAGATACTGTACAACTATACAAGCAAATACATATATATTCTTTTTTCCCCTCTACAAAAATAATGGTAACACATAGTTCTACACTTTGCATTTCTTTTTCAATTAACATATCTGGAGATTCTTCCATATCAGTAATAATAATAATTAATCATAATAACTGCGAATAATATATAACATTAACTATGTGCCAGACACAGTCTAAGTATTTTACATGATTATATCATGTTAATATTTATTTAACTCAGGGACGCCTGGGTGGCGCAGTTGGTTGGACGACTGCCTTCGGCTCAGGGCGTGATCCTGGAGTCCCGGGATCGAGTCCCACATCAGGCTCCCAGCTCCATGGGGAGTCTGCTTCGCTCTCTGACCTTCTCCTCGCTCATGCTCTCTCTCACACTCTCTCTCTCAAATAAATAAATAAAATCTTTTAAAAAAAAAAATTTTAAAAATTAAAAAAAAAATAAAAAATTGAGTAAAAACTAAAAAAAAAAAAAAAATTTATTTAACTCATTATAAAAACTCAGTTAACCTAAAAAGTCCCCACATTTTTTAGAGGTTATAGAGTACCTCGCTGTCTGGAAATACCATAATTATTTAATGAAACCTCTATAAGATAAGGACATTTAGGCTGTTTCCAATGTTTTCCTGTTACAAACAACACTGCAGTAAACATCTACGTCTACGTATCCGTAATATTTAAAAGGATATTAGTATTTTTGAAGGATGGATTTCTAGGAAGAGAACCCTGAATCATTTATATTTTTAATTTGATAAATATTGACAAATTCTCCTCCAAAATGCATCTTCATTAATAATGTTCAAAAACACCGGGGCACCTGGGTGGCTCAGTGGGTTAAGGCCTCTGCTTTGGCTCGGGTCATGGTCCCACGGTTCTGGGATCGAGCCCCGCATCAGGCTCTCTGTTTGGAGGGGAGCCTGCTTCCTCCTCTCTCTCTCTCTCTCTATCTCTCTCTCTGCCTGCCTCTCTGCCTACTTGTGATCTCTGCCTGTCAAATAAATAAATAAAATATTTGAAAAAAAAAACAAAAACCTATTCCTCTACATAACAAGTAAAAATTAGGGTATTCTAAAACCTTTACACTAGATTTTGAAGACTTAATATAAAGACATTAAAAGTTTCTTTACTAAGTTTTTATATTGATCAGATAGTAAAATCATTTTGGACATGTTCAGACAAAATGAATAATGGAAGTTAACTCTAATTTTTTTTTATAAAAATATAATGTATTTTTATCCCCAGGGGGTACAGGTCTGTGAATCGCCAGGTTTACACACTTCACAGCACTCACCCCAGCACATACCCTCCCCAATGTCCATATCCCCACCCCCCCCAACCCTCTTCCCCCCAGCAACTCTCAGTTTGTTTTGTGAGATTAAGATTCACTTATGGTTTGTCTCTCTCCAATCTCGTTTCATTTATTCTTCTCCTACCCCTTTTAACCTCCATGTTGCATCCCCACTTCCTCATATCAGGGAGATCATATGATAGTTGTCTTTCTCTGATTGACTTAGTTCGCTAAGCATGATACCCTCTAGTTCCATCCACGTCATCGCAAATGGCAAGATTTCATTTCTTTTGATGGGTACATAGTATTCCATTGTGTATATATACCACATCTTCTTTATCCATTCATCTGTTGACGGACATCGAGGTTCTTTTCATAGTCTGACTTTTGTGGACATTGCTGCTATAAACATTCGGGTGCACGTGCCCCTTCAGATCACTACTTTGTATCTTTAGGGTAAATACCCAGTAGTGCAATTGCTGGGTCATAGGGTAGTTCTATTTCCAACTATTTGAGGAACCTCCATGCTGTTTTCCAGAGTGGTTGCACCAGCTTGCATTCCCACCAACAGTGTAGGAGGGTTCCCCTTTCTCCACATCCTCGCCAGCATCTGTCATTTCCTGACTTGTTAATTTTAGCCATTCTGACTGAATGTGTGAGGTGATATCTCATTGTGGTTTTGATTTGTATTTCTCTGATGCTGAGTGATATGGAGCACTTTTTCATGTGTCTGTTGACCATCTGGATGTCGTCTTTGCCGAAATGTCTGTTCATGTCCTCTACCCATTTCTTGATTGGATTATTTGTTCTTTGGGTGTTGAGTTTGCTGAGTTCTTTATCGATTTTGGACACTAGCCCTTTATCTGATAAGTCGTTTGTAAATATCTTCTCCCATTCTGTCAGTTGTCTTTCGGTTTTGTTAACTGTTTCCTTTGCTGTGCGAAAGCTTTTGATCTTGAAATTCCAATAGTTCATTTTTGCCCTTGTTTCCCTTGCCTTTGGCAATGTTCCTAGGAAGAAATTGCTGTGACTGAAGTCGAAGAGGTTGCTGTCTATGTTCTCCTCAAGGATTTTGATGGATTCCTTTCTCACATTGAGGTCCTTCATCCATTTTGAGTCTATTTTCGTGTGTGGTTTAAGGAAATGATCCAGTTTCATTTTTCTGCATGTGGCTGTCCAATTTTCCCAACACCATTTATTGAAGAGGCTGTCTTTTTCCATTGAACATTCTTTCCTGCTTTGTCGAAGATTAGTTGACCATAGAGTTGAGGGTCTATTTCTGGGCTCTCTATTCTGTTTATTGATCTATGTGTCTGTTTTCGTGTCAGTACCATGCTGTCTTGATGATGACAGCTTTGTAACAGAGCTTGAAGTCTGGAATTGTGATGCCACCAACTTTGGCTTTCTTTTTGGCTTTCTTTTTCAATATTGCTTTGGCTATTCGAGGTCTTTTCTGGTTCCATATAGATTTTAGGATTATTTGTTCCATTTCTTTGAAAAAGAATGGATGGCATTTTGATAGGAATTGCATTAAATGTGTAGATTGCTTCAGGTAGCACAGACATTTTCACAATATTTATTCTTCTAATCCAGGAGCATGGAACATTTTTCCGTTTCTTTGTGTCTTCCTCAATTTCTTTCATGAGTACTTTATAGTTTTCTGAGTATAGATTCTTAGCCTCTTTGGCTAGGTTTATTCCTGGGTATCTTACAGTTTTGGGTACAATTGTAAATGGGACTGACTCCTTAATTTCTCTTTCTTCTGTCTTGTTGTTGGTGTAGAGAAATGCAACTGATTTCTGTGCATTGATTTTATATCCTGACACTTTACTGTATTCCTGTATAAGTTCTAGCAGTTTTGGAGTGGAGCCTTGTGGGCTTTCCACATAGAGTGTCATATCATCTGCAGAGAGTGATAGTTTGACTTCTTCATTGCCAATTTGGATGCCTTTAATTTCCTTTTGTTGTCTGATTGCTGAGGCTAGGACTTCTAGTACTATGTTGAATAGCAGTGGCGATAATGGACATCCCTGCCGTGTTCCTGACCTTAGCGGAAAAGCTTTCAGTTTTTCTCCATTGAGAATGATATTTGCGGTGTGTTTTTCATCGATGGCTTTGATGATATTGAGGTATGTGCCCTCTATCCCTGCACTTTGAAGAGTTTTGGTCAGGAAGGGATGCTGTACTTTGTCAAATGCTTTTTCAGCATCTATTGAGAGTATCATATGGTTCTTGTTCTTTCTTTTATTAATGTGTTGTATCACACTGATTGATTTGCGGATGTTGAACCAACCTTGCAGCCCTGGAATAAATCCCACTTGGTCGTGGTCCCTTTAAATGTACTGCTGAATCCTATTGGCTAGTATTTTGATGAGAATTTTCGCCATCTGTGTTCATCAAGGATATTGGTCTGTAGTTCTCTTTTTTGATGGGATCCTTGTCTGGTTTTGGGATCAAGGTGATGCTGGCTTCATAAAATGAGTTTGGAAGTTTTCCTTCCATTCCTTCCATTTCTATTTTTTGGAACAGTTTCAGGAGAATAGGAATTAGTTCTTTAAACGTTTGGTAGAATTCCCCCGGGAAGCCGTCTGGCCCTGGGCTTTTGTTTGTTTGGAGATTTTTGATGACTGCTTCAATCTCCTTACTGGTTATGGGTCTGTTCAGGCTTGCTATTTCTTCCTGGTTCAGTTGTGGTAGTTTATGTGTCTCTAGGAATGCATCCATTTCTTCCAGATTGTCAAATTTGTTGGCGTAGAGTTGCTCATAGTATGTTCTTATAATGGTCTGTATTTCTTTGGTGTCGGTTGTGATCTATCCTCCTTCATTTATGATTTTATTTATTTGGGTCCTTCTCTTTTCTTTTTGAGAAGTCTGGCCAGGGGTTTATCAATCTTATTAATTCTTTCAAAGAACCAGCTCCTAGTTTCGTTGATTTGTTCTATTGTTTTTTTTGGTTTCTATTTCATTGATTTCTGCTCTGACCTTTATGATTTCTCTTCTCCTGCCGGGTTTAGGCTTTCTTTGTTCTTTCTCCAGCTCCTTTAGGTGTAGGCTTAGGTTGTGTACTTGAGACCTTTCTTGTTTCTCGAGAAAGGCTTGTATTGCTATATATTTTCCTCTCAGGACTGCCTTTGCTGTGTCCCACAGATTTTGAACCACTGTGTTTTTATTATCATTTGTTTCCATGAATTTTTTCAATTCTTCTTTAATTTCCTGGTTGACCCATTCATTCTTTAGAAGGATGCTGTTTAGTCTCCATGTATTTGGGTTCTTTCCAAATTTCCTCTTGTGATTGAGTTCTAGCTTCAGAGCACTGTGGTCTGAAAATATACAGGGAATGATCTCAATCTTTTGATACTGGTTGAGACCTGATTTGTGACCCAGGATGTGATCTATTCTGGAGAATGTTCCATGTGCACTAGAGAAGAATGTGTATTCTGTTGCTTTGGGATGGAATGTTCTGAATATATCCGTGATGTCCATCTGGTCCAGTGTGTCATTTAAGGCCTTTATTTCCTTGTTGATCTTTTGCTTAGATGATCTGTCCATTTCAGTGAGGGGAGTGTTAAAGTCCCCTACTATTACTGGACTATTGTCGATGTGTTTCTTTGATTTTGTTATTAATTGGTTTATATAGTTGGCTGCTCCCATGTTAGGGCATAGATATTTAAAATTGTTAGATTTTCTTGTTGGACAGACTCTCATCTCTTAATATAGTCTCTGGCTTAAAATCTAATGGATCTGATGTAAGGATTGCCACCCCAGCTTTCTTCTGAGGTCCATTAGCATGGTAAATCGTTTTCCACACCCTCACTTTAAATCTGGAGGTGTCTTCGGGTCTAAAATGAGTTTCTTGTAGGCAACATATAGATGGGTTTTGTTTTTTTTATCCATTCTGATACCCTTTGTCTTTTGATTGGGGCATTTAGTCCCTTAACATTCAGGGTAACTATTGAGAGGTATTAATTTAGTGCCATGGTATTTATTGCCTGTAAGGTGACTGTTACTGTCTATTGTCTCTGTTCCTTCTGATCTACTACTTTTAGAGTCTCTCTTTGCTTAGAGGACCCCTTTCAAGATTTCCTGTAGAGCTGGTTTGCTGGTTTACAAATTCTTTCAGTTTTTGTTTGTCCTGGAAGCTTTTTATCTCTCCTATTTTCAATGATAGCCTACCTGGATATTCTTGGCTGCATGTTTTTCTTGTTTAGTGCTCTGAATATATCACACCAGGTCTTTCTGGCCTGCCAGGACTCTGTGGATTAGTCTGCTGCCAATCTAATATTTTTACCATTGTACGTTACAGACTTCTTTTCCCGGGCTGCTTTCAGGATTTTCTTTTTGTTGCTAAGACTTGTGAATTTTACTATTAGGTGTCGGGGTGTGGACCTATTCTTACTGATTTTGAGGGGGGTTCTCTGCACCTCCTGGATTTTGATGCTTTTTTCCGTTGCCATATTAGGGAAATTCTCTCCCATAATTCTGTCCAATATGCCTTCTGCTCCCCTCTCTCTTTCTTCTTCTGGAATCCCAGTTATTCTAATTTTTTTCCGTCTTATGGTATCACTTCTCTCTCAAATTCTCCCCTCATGGTCCAGTATTTGTTTGTCTCTCTTTTGCTCAGCTTCTTTATTCTCTGTCATTTGGTCTTCTATATCACTAATTCTTTTTCTGCCTCATTTATCCTAGCAGTGAGAGCCTCCATTTTTGACTGCACCTCATTAATAGCTTTTTTTATTTCAACTTGGTTAGATTTTAGTTCTTTTATTTCTCCAGAAAGGGCTTTTATCTCTCCGGAGAGGGTTTCTCTAATATCTTCCATGCCTTTTTCGAGCCCCGCTAGAGCCTTGAGAATCGTCATTCTGAACTCTAGATCTAACATATTACCAATGTCTGTATTGATTAGGTCCCTAGCCTTCGGTACTGCCTCTAGTTCTTTTTTTTGTGGTGAATATTTCCACCTTGTCATTTTGTCCCAGATAAGAGTATATGATGGAGCAAGTAAAATACCAAAAGGGTGGGAAAGAACCCAGAAAAATACACTTTAACCAAATCAGAAGTGACCCCAAATCACGTCTCATTTGGTCACTTGGGGAGAAAGGGGATAAAACGAGGTTCAGGAAAAAAAAAAAAAAAAAGAAACAATTAAAACAAGAAAAAAAGAAAAAATATAAAAAAGAAATATATATATATTAAATTAGTTAAAAAACGTTAAAAAAGAAAAGGGCAAAGGTTAAAAAAAATTAGCAGAAGAAGAAAAAAAAATTGAAAAAAAAATTAACTGCAAGACTAAAGAATCATGGGGAGAAAGCCATGAGTTCCGTGCTTTGCTTTCTCCTCCTCTTGAATTCCGCTGCTCTCGGTATTGAACCTGAACTCCTTGGTAGGTGAACTTGGTCTTGGCTGGATTTCTTGTTGATCTTCTGGGGGAGGGGCCTATTGTAGTGATTCTCAAGTGTCTTTGCTCCAGGAAGAATTGCACTGCCCTTACCAGGGTCTGGGCTGAGTAATCAGCTCTGCTTTGCTTTCAGGAGCTTTTGTTCCCTGAACGCTTTCCATAGAGTTCTGGAGGACGGGAATGAAAATGGTGGCCTCCCAGTCTCCAGCCCGGAGGTGCCGAGAGCTCGGGGCCCCACTCCTCAGTGCACCCTCAGAGAAAAGCGCCCATTATTCCCGTCTCCCTGGCCTCCAGCCATGCTCTGAGCTCACGGAGCCTGTGACCGGTTCAAGGTTACCCCGAGCTGGGAGCTCACTCCTCGGCTCTGTCTCTGTAGGTGGCTTCCTTGTTTTAATACCTGTAAGCTCTGCAACACTCAGACACCCCCGATCCTTCCGTGACCCCGGGACCTGGGGCCACACTGACCCTGCGTGGGCTTCACCCCGGTTTAGTCTCTGGAGAGATGTCCCTCAGTGGAACAGACTTTTAAAAGTCCCAATTTTGTGCTCCGTTGCTCCGCCGCTTGCCAGGAGCCGGCCCCTCCCTCCGCGTTCTATCTTCCCGTCGCTTTGGATTCACTTCTCCGCCAGTCCTACCTTTCAGAAAAATGGTTGATTTTGTTTCTAGAATTGCTGTTCTTCTCTTTGATCCCCCGTTGGATTTGTAGATGTTTGCAATGTTTAGATAAGCTCTCTAGCTGATCTCCTGCTACCTGAAGTAGTCTCAGCCTGCTGTTTCTCCACCATCTTGACCCCTCCCTAGTTGTAAATTTTTAAATTTTAATATGGTACTAGATAATTTTAAATTACATATATGGTTTGTTATTAATTTCTGTTTGACAGCTCTGCTCTGTACTTATGCTAAAATGTAATCATTCTTTCACATATTTACTAACTTGATAGGTTAAAAATTATATTTCAAACTTTCACTGATCATTTATATTTCTTCTCATAGAAAATACCTATTCAAGATTGCCTACATTTTCACTGTACTTTGGTCTTTAACTGATTTATAACTCTTCTGCTATTGCAGATATTAACCCTATGGCTGTTCCACGTGATCCAAATATACTCTCCCCAGTCTATAATTTGTATCTTAAATTTGCACATGCTGCCTTTACAGTATATACTCGTGAATAAGAGAAATTTTTCCCAGAGAAAATAATTTTTGCATCTCATTCTGAAATACTAATAGAAGTTAGTTACGTAAAGAGGTAAAAGAGCAAGGTTAGCATTCAGTAAAAAGGAAAACACTTAATGGCACAAGAAAAGAAAGTTAAAATCTACAGGAAACAAAGGTAGGTCCTTTTGGGAGCTAAGGCTACACACATTGGACTGAATCAGGAAATGAGCCAGAGACATATGAAAGGAACCAGATCATACAGACTTTAATGCACTAAGAGATGAAGTATAAGTTATCTTGAAAAATATGCCAACCTACTGAAGAATTTTTAGTAGGTAAGTCACATGATCAGGAAATAATCAGATCAGTATCTTTAGATAGATTCTTCAATGACCCAGGCAAATGTTTGAAAAATAGCTTTCTACTGTCCCAAAGAAAATCTTAAAATTTAAAAACTGAGCTCTCCATTACTCAACTCTGTAACTCTTAGATCTGTGCTGTACAATATGGTAGCCACTAGCTACATGTGGCTACTGAACACTTGAAATATAGCTAGTTCAACTTTAGATTTGCTATACACATTGGTTTTTGAAGACTAGTAAGAAATACAAAATATCTCATTAATAATAAGTCTACTTATATTGGATTAAAAACATATTGTTATAACTAATTTCACCAATTTATCCTTTTAATGTAGCTCTTAGAAAAATTTAAATTACACATGCAACTTGCATTATACTTCTATTGGACAGTGCTATGTTAGACCATGCTTCTGTTCTTTCTTTATACATTATTTTTAGGGCTAATCCAGAACATTTATTTCTTCAAGTTATAAGATAAAAAGTTGTTTTGCTACCAATTAAAGAGTTCTTAAGTTTTAAATACCTTTTTCTTCTTCCAGCTTATGAGTTCCCTAACGGAAGATAACTCAATTATATGACTCTTCCTTTTTTTTTTTTTTTTTTTTTAAAAGTAATGACTGAAAGCAAGTGAGTATTCTTTTTTTTTTTTTTTTAAAGATTTTATTTATTTATTTGAGAGAGAGAGAGACAGTGAGAGAGAGCATGAGCGAGGAGAAGGTCAGAGAGCGAAGCAGACTCCCCATGGAGCTGGGAGCCTGATGTGGGACTCGATCCCGGGACTCCAGGATCACGCCCTGAGCCAAAGGCAGTCGTCCAACCAACTGAGCCACCCAGGCGTCCCTATATGACTCTTCCTTAAGATCTCCACCATTAAATGTTCTATGATAAAAAGACCTTTGTCACTAACTTTGTTTTAGCTATTTGGCTAGTTTTTCGTTCTCTTCATTTCACAATTTTATCTGTGAGCTCAAAGAATTTCATAAAATGATATTTGTTCTTATCAAGCAAAATAAACATTAAACAAAAAAATTAAATAACATATCCAGAATAAGAGATGTCCTGTAACTCAAGACTAATCATTTTAAATTTGTTTTTTAAGATACTGGTTATAAAACTACAACAGTACAACTAAGTTAAGTACAATCTCTGCAATCTCATCAAGAACCAATCAGCCTAAATCTTCACCTCTGGAGTACTAAGCAAGATTATCAGCTTCTACTTGTTCAAAATATGTCTCACAAATAGAACATTTTATAAATATCTGTTTGTACCAATGCCATGACTCAGAGAGTAAACTTCTTTTCCAAAGCTGCCCCACTGAGTATACCTCTATTCTTTTAGTCCAAATAAAAGAACTAAAAGACAAATTTGTGATAAGTGCTTTAACAGGTACTATGATAATGCACACAAATGATATTATCCAGAAAAAAACTTTACACGATGTACTGATTCTTAAAGCCGTGGTTCTCACAGTATGGTCCCTTGATCAGCAGCATCACTGTCATCTGGGAACTTGTTAGGAATTCTAGACCTACATCAGAAACGTTCAGAGTTAACTCCCTTGAGAGTCTGTATTTTAATAAAACCTACAGGTGATTCTGATACATGCTAAAATTTTAGAACTACTGTTTTATGGCAAGTCTTCTCAACCTGGGCACTATTGATGCTGTGCACTGGATAATTCCTTCAGGGGCAGGGTGTCCTGAGCATTATAAGATATTTAGCAGCATCTCTGGCCTCTATCCACTAGCTGTCAGTCACAGTCCTCCCCATGCCAGTAGTTGTATCAATCAAAAACAACTGCAGACATTACTAAGTGTCTTCTATGGGGCAAAATCATCCCCAGATGAGAACCACATCTCTAAGGAAAATAAAACCAGCATTAACCTATGGTTACTGTTGCTGCTTAGTAAATAGCCACTCTTCTCTAGCCATCCTCCATGGGAAGAAAATCATT
Source organism: Neogale vison (assembly GCF_020171115.1). Classification (NCBI taxonomy): domain Eukaryota; kingdom Metazoa; phylum Chordata; class Mammalia; order Carnivora; family Mustelidae; genus Neogale; species Neogale vison. Next base: position 147,893,740 of record NC_058101.1, on the reverse strand, counting down.
CTGTATTCGTCATATTGGAGCTTAATCATGACTTGTTTTGGTCAACACAATGTGAGTGGATGTGACACAAACAGTGGTCTAATTTAATTTATTTATAAAGATTTTATTTATTTATTTGAGAGAGAGAGAACCTGAGAGAGACGGAGAGGGACTGCATGAGTTGGGGGAGGAGCAGAGGGAAAGACAGGGACAAGCAGACTCTGAACCAGGCTTATAGCCTGATGCAGGGCTCATCCCAGGATCCCTGAGATCATGACCTGAGCTGAAATCAAAAGCTGAACATTCAACCAAGCAAGCCATCTAGGCACCCCCAAACAGACGTTTTAAATGTGCTTGCAAGGTCTGGCTTGGCCTTTTGAATTTTGGCACCCCACTAAGACATCATGCCTGAACACACATAGCAGGCCTGGACCCAATTCACAACCTAGAGCCAGGTCATAACCAAGCAAGAAATAAGTTTTGTTGTTATAATACAGCACTGAGAGATTAGGGTTGTTTGTTAAACACCATTAGTGCAGCAAGAGCTAACTAACACAACATCAATAGATGAGATACATCTGACTAGCCTAGCTTAGATTACCTAGGAGTAAAACAGCCATTGCCACCTAAAACATATCTTTTAACACAAATATCTTCATATTTGCTAAGGCGCTATTATAACTAGGGCATTATCTTTACTCTGAAGACACAACGATAGATTACGTGAGGTCTCTGTGGAAGAGTTCATCTATTTAATGCACTATCTATGCTATAACTATTTACATTTAAACTAATTAAAAATAAGTAAAATTTAAAATCTTATTTCTCAGTAATACTAGTCACATTTAAAGTACTCACACGTGGCTAGCAGCTCTCTCACTGTACAGTCCAATACGTTCTACTGGCCAGCACTAAGGAACTTAAGCAGATAAATTACAATATAAAGTGTTAAGTGCTATAATAAAGAAATGAAGAAACAAACACAAACGCATGAAGGCTAAACAACATGCTATTAAAACACCAACAGATCAGGGCGCCTGGGTGGCTCAGTGGGTTAAAGCCTCTGCCTTCCACTCAGGTCACGATCCCAGGGTCCTGAGATCCAGCCCCGCATCAGGCTCTCTGCTCGGCAGGGAGCCTGCTTCCTCCTCTCTCTCTGCCTGCCTCTCTGCCTGCTTGTGATCTCTGTCTGTCAAATAAATGAATAAAATCTTAAACACACACACACACACACACATACACACACACACCAACAGATCAACAAAGAAAGCAAAAAGGAAATGGAAAAATACCTGGGAACAAAAAAACATAGAAACATAGCAGTTCAAAATATTTGTGACCAGGTAAGAGCAGATATAAAAGGGAACTTTACAGAGATACAGGCCTGCCTCAAGAAACAAGAAAAGTCTCAAATAAACAATCTAATCTTAAACTTAAAGGAACTAAAAAAAGAACAAGAAACAAAGCCCAAAGTTAGTAGAAGGAAAGAAATAATAAAGAGCAGAGCAGAAATAAATGAAATAGGCTAAAAAATATATATAATGAGAGCTGGTTCTTTGAAAAGGTAAAATTGACAAACCTTTAGCAAGACCTGTCAAAAAAAAAAGTGGGGGTAAGACAGGGGAAGGGCGCATCTAAATGGCTCAGTCAGTTAAGCATCTGACTTGTGATTTCAGCTCAGGTCATGATTTTATGGGTAAAATTAAAGTAAAGCATAGGGAATGTAGTCAATAATACTGTAATAACATATGGTGATGATAACTATACTCACCAAGGTGTAAGCATCATGTAATATACAGAATTGTCAAAACACTGTGGTGTATACCTGAAATTAATACAATATTGCATGTCCAGAATACTTTAATTTAAGAAAAAAGAAAGAAAATAAAGAGATGAAGAATTAATTAACTTCTTGATTACACTGTCTTCTCTTGGCTTCTATCCATGATCTCCCACTCTCCTAGTTTACCAACTAGTTCAGCAGCTACTTCTCCTTAGTTCCCTTTGCTGATTCTTATTCTTGTTGTTTTCCAGATCTCTACATCTTGAAGGAGTCCTGAGACTTTACTCTTTTTTCTAAAAACAATCTCTCCTTAGGGGAGTCAATCCAGTCCCAAGCTTACAATATCATCAATATACTGATAACTCAACTTTGTGTCTCCACCCAGACCTTTCCCCAGAGCTCCAAACTTCTACACTCAATTGCCTAATAAATACCTCACTAGAATGCTGATCTCAAAACTAATGTGTCTGAATCATAACTTTTTTTGTGAACCAAAACCTATGTATTTCCTCCCACCTCACTTTCTCAACTTAAGAAATAATAATAATGAGTTATTCAGCCAGACGCCTAAGAGTCAGTCTTGAATTTCTCCTTTCCTTTAGTAAGTCATAATTTTTCCACCTCTAAAAATACATCCCAAAGCCATCATCTCTCTCCATATCATCCACCATGAGCCTATTCCAATTCAACATCATCTGACACAAATGATTGTACTAGTCTTTCTTCCACCAGTCTACACCATTATTCTCCTACCAGTCGTTATTCTCAATGGCCATAGTGAATTTTTCGAGAACAACAACAAAAAGATTCTCCCTTTCCCCCTGCCCCTCCCCCTCAAAAAATAATTAATTAATTAATTAATTCTGCCATAGAAATTAAAAAAAAAACTCTGTATCAGATCATCTCTCTTTCCTGCTTAACATCTCCAATGGCACCTACTTGTACTTCAGATCCAAATTGTACTTCAAATCCAAATTCTACCAGAATTCAACCTGGCCTCTGTCTAATTATGTCTCCAGCCTAATCTTCTACCACTTCTCCTTCTTACCCACCATCCACTAGCCCACTAGACTTCTTTCTGAAACTCAAGCATGCCAAACCATTTAGCTTAGAGCCTTTGAAGTAGGTATTTCCTCTTCAGCAAGGTTCTTCTGTGAAATCTTTGCACAATGGATTCTTCTAACATTTACATCTCAGCACAAACTTCATTTTCCAAGAAAAGCCTTTCTTGGTCTATTTATTATATTGTTGCTTTATTTTCTCCAAAGCACATATTGCTATTCAACCAGAAAGTTACTCAATGATCACAATTGTCAGTTATGGCATAACCTTAAAAAAATTAAAATTCAGTTATTTTTTTAAGAAAAACAACTTACATCATCCAATTATGCCTCTAAAAATTAACTCATAAAAGAAATGTCTTGATAAAATATATGAATCGAGTGGAAAATATGTCATGGTTCGGATGTCCACAAAACACAACCTCATGAAATACTTATTTTTATTGGCTTATAAAGCATCAAATATGGAGTCAAACACAGAAGATGTACCTATTTGTCCCCTAATTTTGTTGCCCAACATGATATGAATTTAGGGCTTATGAAATTAAATGATTAATTTATTGTAATAAGAATCTGTTAGAATGCTAGCAGTCACACAAATCTGACCTTTAGTTTTTCCAGTCTCTTGGACAGAGACTGACAATTGTGCTGAATTGTGGAATTGTTTGTGATGCGTCTTCAACTAGGCTGAATCTACTAAATACATTCCAACTTTAATCTGAGTGAAATAATGGACCACTATTTCCAAAGACAGAGTAATTTTGCAAAGCTCTATACCACCTACCACACTGTAGCAGGCAAGTAAATTTGTACCTCCCACAAACTGTTATTTTATATTTTGAAAGTTTGGGGCACCTGGGTGGCTCAGTCGTTAAGCGTCTGCCTTCAGCTCAGGTCATGATCCCGGGATCCTGGGATCAAGCCCCACACTGGGCTCCCTGCTCCATATGGGGAACTGCTTCTCCCTCTCCCACTCCCTCTGCTGTGTCCTTCTCTAGCTGTGTCTCTCTCTGTCAAATAAATAAATAAAAATCTTTAAAAAAATAAAAATAATTTTAAAAAGATTTAGAAAGTTTATTTAAAGTCTTCCTTATATCACTTCTCCCCTAAATTATTCCTTGTCTTCTTTTTTTTTTTAAAAGATTTTATTTATTTATTTGACAGACAGAGACCACAAGTAGGCAGAGAGGCAGGCAGAGAGAGAGGAAGGGGAGCAGACTCCCTGCTGAGCAGGGAGCCCGATGCAGGGCTCGATCCCAGGACCCTGAGATCATGACCCGTGCCGAAGGCAGAGGCTTTAACCCACTGAGCCACCAGGTGCCCCTATTCCTTATCTTCTAAATGATTTCTTTACCTCTAACTTTGCTTCACTTCAATCCATCCTCTAAACTTCTCAAATGTGAACAAATACTGAATGTTTTACTCTGGTACTTAAAACTTTTTAAGAGCTCTGTACAATAAAGTACCAACTATTTAACAAAGCCCTCTATGATCAGCCCTCTACCTAACTAGCTAGATTTACCTACGCCACTTCCTTTTATTCTAGTTTTACTTAAAACTTTTGAATGAACTGTGTTTTGTCTAAGCTCTACACCTTTGTGCCTACTGTTCCTCTTGCCTTATGTCCTTTTTTTTGTTGTTGTTTTTAAGATCTTATTTACTAATTTGAGACAGAAAGAGAGAGAGAGAGAGAACATAAACAAGGGGAGAGGCAGAGGGCAAGGAGAAGCAGGCTCCTCCTGAGCCAGGAGCCCAAAATGGGGCTTGATCCTAGGACCTGAAGATCATGACCTGAGCCGAAGGCAGATGCTTAACCATCTAAGCCACCCAGGCGTCCCTTTCACTTTATGTTTTTATTCAATGAAATCTTCTTGTTCCATCATGAAGAACAAGCCTTCCCTGATCTGTTAAGCAGAATCAATCACTTCTTCCTCTGGGTCAATATTGAACCCATACTTCGTGGAAAGCAATATGACACTGTAGAACCTGACTGCCTTGAGTCATAGCATTCCCATTAATTATGTGATCACTGCCAAATTACTTAACTTTCTGTACTATAGTTTCCTCATTTAGAAAATGATAACAATAACAATACGTACTGCATACACATGTAAAGTACTTAGAACAGGACCTGTCATTTAGTAAGCACTAAAAAAGAGTTATAAATTATTACACTGCATTATAATGACTTGTTTAAAGCTTTAATCCCTCCACTAGATTGTGAACTCCTTAATAGTAAGGATTCTGTCTTTTATAACTTTTAGTCTATTAAAGAGTTAACAGACTTCAACAATTATCTGCTGCCTAGAAATGAAAAATATCTAACCATAGAGAAGCAAAGGTTAAACAACCTTCTCATTCTGCTTCTCATTAATAAAGAGCAGTCATTCACTCTATGTAGAAAATAATCACCTAATGATAGTTCACTGAGCGACCCAAAGGTGATACAAGTACAACGTTTGACACAACACTGATAAACTGCATGACTTTCATACTTAACACATTTTGTAGTGATCCCACCACTCTCCTGGCAGTGGAACTACTGTTCTACTCTGTACCTCCAAGCTGTCAGAGCTGTGGGGCATCTTCAAGGAGCCAATTATACATTGCCCTCTGCAAACTTCATAGCATCAAGGGATATGAACTGACACTGACTTATACCCCATTATTGATACAGTAAGGCACCAGCTGAATTATGCTACTAGATCAAGCAAAGGTTGGTATTCAATTTGAGCAAATTCATAGAACTATTTTATACTATAAAGAATGTTAGAAACTTCTGAAGCAGCCCAGGATGTAGAAAGCTGGGAAAAAATGCATCACTTCCATTCAAACAAGAAGAGGCTAGATAAACTACAAACTCATAATTTTTCTTGAAAACATAAGAGCTTGAAAAAAATGCAGCAACCAAAAAGTCTAAAACCCAAGAAGGAGTACCTCTCAACCTCAGGAGAAAAATGATATATAGCCTGTCCCAATTGTGGTAGAGCATGGAAGGAAGGAACAGTGGCCAAACAGACACATAAGACATTAGGCAGACCCTGCTAAACAACCTGTTAAAGGCCAAGTGTGGGCTAGCATAAAAGGACAGCAACCCTGGTAGTCCCAAATCTAAGGGGAACGCACACTGACTCTCAGAATCTTTTCCAAGGGCCTTCACTGTCTATGTAACAGAAAGATTTAGAGGAGACCAGAAGACCAGAAAACATACTTCAATGGTAGATGCGTGAAGAAAAGAACTGACCACCACTGCAGGAAAAGCCAAAAGACCTACTGTCCTTCCCAAACCCTTCTCTCCAACAGAACAAAGGACTTAAGCTGCTGGAGGGTGAGCATCAAACCTACTGACTCCAGGACAGACCCTTCTCTGCTGAAAGAAGATTAAAAGAAAAAACGCTCTACACCTGGGGTAGATGCAGGGAACAACCCTTCCTCAGGTGGGGGGTGGGGGAGGTGCAGAAAACTCTCCCACAAAAGACTAGCCACAGATCCAAGGCAAAGTTTGGCTATCATAGGTAGGGGGGACCAAAATACTGAGAAGGCCAGGCACACAAGGGCTAAGATAATAGCTGGACCAGGAAAACAGAGAAGCCTGCACTGAGTGACAAGACACAGTATTCTACTACTGAAGACAAGGCAAGAGCATGGAAAGAGCACAGGAGTACAGAGATAGGTGAAAACTAAAAATGGAGAAACATTAAAAAAAAACTCCCGTGGTTGGAGAACTCAGGCAGTAACCTCTTTGACATCAACCATAGCAACTTCATTCTAGATATGTCTCCTGAGGCAAGGTAAACAAAAGCAAAAATAAATTATTGGGACTTCATCAAAATAAAAAGCTTCTGCACAGTGAAGGAGACAATCAATACAACTAAAAGGCAATCTACAGAATGGGAGAAGATATTTGCAAATGACATATCTGATAAATGGTTAGTATCCAAAATATATAAAGAACTTGTAAAACTCAACACCCAAAAAAACAAACACATATAGATAGCCAACAGACACATAAAAGGTGTTCAACAACACTGATCATCAGGGAAATACAAATCGAAACTACAACGACGTATCACCTCACCCCTATAAAAATGACTAAAGTCAACAACACAAGAAATAAAGTACTGGCAAGGATGTGGAAAAAGGGGAACCCTCCTGCATTGCTGGCAGGAATGAAAACTGATGCAGCCACTGTGGAAAACAGTATGGAGGTTCCTCAAAAAGCTAAAAATAGAACTACCCTTTGATCCAGCAATTGCACTACTAGGTATTTCCTCAAAGAAAAAATACTAATTCAAAGGGATACATGCACTGCAATGTTTATAGTGGCATTAACTATAATAGCCAAATTATGGAAATAGCCCAAGTGTCTATTAGCTGATGAATGGCTAAAGAAAAGGTGGTGTCAAAGCACCAGAGTGGCTCAGTTGTTAAGCATCGGCCTTCAGCTAAGATCATGATCCCAAAGTCCAGGGATCAAGTCTCACATTGGGCTCCCCGCTCAGCAGGGAGTCTGCTTCTCCCTCTCACCTCCTCCTCCTGCCTGTGTACATGTGCGCTCACTCTCTCGCTCTCAAATAAATAAATAAATAAATAAATGAAAGAAGATGTGGTGTCTGTGTGTGCGACGCACACACACAATGGAATATCATTCAGCCATAAAAAATGAAATCTTGACATTTCCAACTATCATGGATAGTGCTACAGAGTATTATGCTAAATGACATGTCAGTCAGAGAAAGACAAATACCATATAAATTCACTCATACGTGGAATTTAAGAAAAAATACAAACAAGCAAAGGGGGAAAAAAAAGAGAAAGGCAACCAAGAAACCGTCTTAACTATAAAGGCCAAACTAATGGTTATCAGAAGGGAGGGGGTGGGGGGATGGGTGGAATAACTGATGGGGATTAAGGAGTGTACTTGTTGTGATGAGCACCGATGTGGTATGGAAGTGTTGAGTCACTATACTGTACACCTCTAACTGATATTGCACTGTATGTTAACTCACTAGAATTAAAACAAAAACAAAACAAAACAAAACAAAACACCTCCTCTGGCACAAGCCTCCCCACCAAATCTTTAAGAAAAAATAAAATAAAATAAAATAAAAAATAAAAAATTATGATTGACATGTTAAAGAATCTATAGTGAATGATGGAGGAAATGCTGGAACAGATAGGGAATTTCTTTCAACAGAGATGAAAACTCTTTTAAGAGTCAATGGAGGAGCGCCTGGGTGGCTCAGTGCGTTAAAGCCTTTGCCTTTGGCTCAGGGTCCTGGGATCGAGCCCCGCATGGGCTCTCTGCTCAGCAGGGAGCCTGCCTCCCCCTCTCCCTCTGCCTGCTGCTCTGCCTACTTGTGATCTCAATCTCTCTCTCTCTCTTTCAAATAAATAAATAAAATCTTAAAAAAAAAAGTCAATGGAAAAGCTATAAATAAAAAACCACCATATCAGAGATGAAACTCAACAAAGCCAAAGAAAGAAGCTGTAGACCTGAAGCTAGATCAATTAAAAAAAATCCACAGCAAAACAAAATGAGGGAAAAATAAAGCATCTAAAAGCTATGAATAAAAAATGGTCTAGAAAAATCAAATGGTCTAGCATATGTATAACTGAATTCTCAGAAAGACAACAGAGAAGGAATGGGGCAAAAGAAATATTTGAAGAAATAATGGCCATGAATTTTCATAAAATAATGCAAAACATCAGACCAGAAGATCCAAGAATCTCAGTGAATCTCAAGCCACATTAAATACCCATGTACTTACTCTGACACATCATACTTACTCTACTGAAAATCAAAGATAAAATCTTAAAGGCAGCTAGGAACAAAAGCTACATTGACTAGAGCAGATTTCTCTTAAAAAAAAAAAAAAATGCAAGCCAGGAAATAATGGAATGACATCTTTAAAGTAAAAAAAATGAAAAATCCAGGGGCACCTGGGTGGCTCAGTGGATTAAGCCTCTGCCTTCGGCACAGGTCATGATCTCAGGGTCCTGGGATCGAGCCCCACATCGGGCTCTCGTCTCAGAAAGGAGCCTGCTTCCTCCTCTTTCTCTCTCTGCCTGCCTCTCCATCTACTTGTGATCTCTCTCTGTCAAATAAATAAATAAAATCTTTTTTAAAAAATATAAAGGCATTATCCTATTTAAAAAAAAAAAATGAAAAATCTGCCAAGCTAGAATCCCATTCAGAGAAAATATACCACAGTAATAAAAGCAAAATGAAAAATTCTTCAAACAAACAATCCTAGCAGACCTGCAATACAAAAAACTGTTAAAGTTCTTCAGGGAATGCCTGGGAGACTCAGGTGGTTAAACGTCTGCCTTCAGGGGCGCTTGGGTGGCTCATCATTAAGTGTCTGCCTTCTGCTCAGGTCGTGATCCCAGGATCCTGGGATCGAGCCCCACATCAGGCTCTCTGCTCAGTGGGAAGCCTACTTCTCCCTCCCCCATGCCCCCTTCTAGTGTTTCCTCTCCTGCTGTCTCTCTCTCTCTCTGTCAAATAAATAAATAAAATCTTTAAAAAAAAGTCTGCCTTCAGCTCAGGTCATGATCCCGGGGTCCTGGGATCAAGTCCCGCATCAGGGTCCTTATTCAGCAGGGAACCTGGTTTTCTCTCTGCCTGCCGTTCTCCCTGCTTTGCTCTCTCTCCACTCTCTGACAAATAAATATTTTTTAAAAAGACTTAAAAAAAAAAAAGAAAGTTCTTCAGGTAGGAGGACTATGATACCAGATAGAATTTGATTTATTCAAAGAAATTAAGTTCCAAAAATTTTAAAAAATTAATGTAAACATAAAAATTTTTTAATTTTTAATTGCTCTAAACGATAATTTACCATTTAAAACAAAAATAGCAACAATATATCCTGAAGCTTAAAATATCTAAAAATAAAATGTATAATACAAATGGCATAAAGGATTGAGGAGAGAAACTGTAAGTACACTGCTGAAGGATTCATACACCATTATCTATGGTGGTATACTACTACTTGAACGTAAACTGTGATAATTAAAGATATATATTGTAAACTTTAGGGCAACCACTCAAAAATTTAAAAAATGATGTATATAACCGGGGTGCCCGGGTAGCTCAGTGGGTTTAAGCCTCTGTTTTCGGCTCGGGTCATGATCCCAGGGTCCTGGGATCAAGCCCTATATTGGGCTCCCTGCTCAGCGGGAAGCCTGCTTCCTCCTCTCTCTCTGCCTGCCTCTCTGCCTACTTGTAATCTCTGTCTGTCAAACAAATAAATAAAATCTTTTAAAAAAATGATGTATAATCAGTAAGTCAACAGTGGAGATAAAACATACTGAATATATCCAAAAACAGATAGAAAAGAAAGAAAAAAAAAACAAGAAAAAAGAAAACAAATTTCAAGTAGTTTCAAATCTAATGATATCAATAAATAAATATGTAAATGATCTAAACATTCCCAATGAAAAGATAAAGAATATTGGATTAAATTAGAAACCAAGACCCAATGCTGTCTATAAGAAACCCACTTCAAATATAAAGATATATACAGTTTAAAAGGAAAGGAAAAACTTCCAGCTTCCAGTCTGACATGCAAAGGGCTTAGAAAATGTCACTCATCCTCAGAACAACAGCAACAAAGCTGAATTAACTGAAAACCAGTCATACTTCTTAAGTCCAACAGAGAATTGAGGTCACAGGGCAAACCACCACACAGGAAACTGAAGAAACAGGTGAATCACAGCTTACCAGAAGCAGCAACTGCTGCTAGAGTCAGCAACTGGTTTGAAAACTTTATTAGAGTAACTGCTAACTGACTAATGGCTGGAGACTGAGTATGGATGAGGTTGAGAGAGAAAAACTTCTAGAAGCCCAGCCTTAGGAAGAGATCTACCTTTTCCTGAATTTTACCTAGGAGCCCCACCAGGTTCCCTTCAGGATAAAGACGAAAGAAAATTCTCCAGTGCTTCCTGCAGAGGGAGGGGGAAGTAATCACTGTGAAATACACTCAGAGCATTGTGCTCTCTTCAACAAAGACCTGACTTCTACGAAAACTGTTTTAGAAATACACTGTGAAATACACTCAGAGCATTGTGCTCTCTTCAACAAAGACCTGACTTCTACGAAAACTGTTTTAGAGTATAACTAACATGGGTTTTACTAGAGCCTAACTGACATGGGGAAAGAAAAACACTCAACTTCAGACTCCTCTAGCTTTCCTGTCTCCCACATAAGTTGGGGGGTGGGGGACTGAGAAGCACCTGTAAAGGTCACAGCCATGGATATACACCCACTAAAAGACTAAGATCTAGTCACAGGATTATAGAACACTTCTGTTACCCCTACAACTTACCACTGTATCAATAAGGCTCCTATATTAATACCATGAGATTACAATTCAAAGCACTGGGGTGCCTGGGTGGCTCAGTGGGTTAAGCCTCTGCCTTCGGCTCGGGTCATGATCTCAGGGTCTGGGGATCGAGCCCCACATCCAGCTCTCTGCTCAGCAGGAACCCTCCCCCCCACTTCTGCCTGCCTCTCTGCCTACTTGTGATTTCTCTGTGTATGTCAAATAAATAAATAAAATCTTAAAAAAAAAAAAGAACTATAAACTTAGACTCCCTTTAATGAGTCTCTAAGGAAATGCAAAAATAGCAAGGCAAACACAATAGCCAAACTATGGAAAGAACCTAGATGTCCATCAACAGATGAATGGATAAAGAAGATGTGGTATATATACACAATGGAATACTATGCAGCCATCAAAAGAAACGAAATCTTGCCATTTGCAACAACATGGATGGAACTAGAGCGTATCATGCTTAGCGAAATAAGTCAAGCGGAGAAAGACAACTATCATATGATCTCCCTGATATGAGGGAGTGGTGATGCAACATGGGGGCTTAAGTGGGTAGGAGAAGAATCCATGAAACAAGATGGGATAGGGAGGGAGACAAACCATAAGTGACTCTTAATCTCACGAAACAAACTGTGGGTTGCTGGGGGGAGGGGGGTTGGGAGAAGGGGGGTAGGGTTATGGACATTGGGGAGGGTATGTGCTTTTGGGTAAATTGGAAGGGGAGATGAACCATGAGAGACTATGGACTCTGAAAAACAATCTGAGGGGTTTGAAGTGGCGGGGGGGGGTGGGAGGTTGGGGTACCAGGTGGTGGGTATTATAGAGGGCACAGCTTGCATGGAGCACTGGGTGTGGTGAAAAAATAATGAATACTGTTTTTGTGAAAATAAATAAATTGGAAAATAAATAAATAAATAAATTAAAAAAAAAAAAAAAAACAAGGATATCTATATAATTTTAAATTCTGAATCTTAGCCTTTATCCCAGATAGAAAATTAGTAAATTAGTTGAACTGAATAGCACCATCAACTAGCTTGATCAAATTGACATTTACAGATGAATCAAGGAAGAAGTATCAAAAGAAACTGTAAAATATTTGAAACTGATTAAAAAATAAAGATTACCAAAAACGGTAGAATCAGTGAGAACAGTGCTTACAGAGAAATTTATAGCATGGAGTATGTATGTTAGACAAGAAGAGAAACTTAGAATCAGTAATCTAAGTTTTCACCTTAAAAACAAGGAAAAGAAGAGTAAATTAAACCCAAAATAAGGAGAAGAAATAATGATAATCAGAACAGAAATGAATGAAACTGAAAACAGGTAAATTAAAAGAGAAGTTACCACAAGCTATTTTTTGAAAGGTCAACAAAATTAATATACCTCTAGCATGGCTCACCAAGAAAAAAAGATAGAAGACACAAATTACTGATATCAGAAACAAAAGAGGGGCCATCCCTACTAATCTCATGGATAATTGAAAGAAAAATAAAAGAGTATTATAAACAATTCTATGCCCACAAATTTAATATCTTCAATAAAATGGATCAATTCCCTGAAAGACACAATACAACAAAATTCAGACAAGGAGAAATAGATAATCTGAATAGTCCTATATATAATACAGAAATTGAATAAAAAATTAATAACCTTCCAAAAGAAATCACCAGGGCTAGGTGGTTTCAATAGACTTCTATCAATTATGTAACAAAGAAATAATACAAATTCTCTACAGTCTCTTCCAGAAAACAGAAACAGAGGAAATATTTGCTAACTTGTTCCATGAGGGCAGCATTACCTAATACCAAAACCAAACAAAGACACTACAAAAAACATGGAAGAACAGTATCTCTCATGAACACAAATACAAAATCCTCAAGAAATACTAGCAAATAAAAACCATGTATAAAAAGAATTTTATATCACAACTAAGTAGGATTTATTCCAGGCATGCAAAGCTGGTTCAACATTCCAAAATTAATTAATGTAATCCATCATATCAACAGGCTAAAGAAGAAAAAAAATGATCATATCAATAGAGATAGCATTTGACAAAATCCAACATCCATTCAACATGCTATCTACCAGCAAATTAAGAATAGAAAGGAACCTCCTCAACTTTATATACAAATGAAAAAACCAACAGCTAGCACCATACTTAATGGTGAGAACCTAAGAGCCTTCCCTCTGAGATCAGGAATTAGAAGGATGTCCCTTTTCACCATTCCCCTGCAGTATCATATTGGAAGTCTTACCTAACACAGTAAGACAGGAAAAGGAAATAAAAGGTATAGACTGGGAATGAAGAAATAAAAACAAATTCTACCCCTACAGAATTTTATTCCTAAGTATTTACCCAAAAAAAGAAAACATATATCCACACAAAAATGTGTACATGAATGCTTACAGCAGCTCTATCCATAATCACCTAGTATGGGAAGCAATCTTGGTTAACCATCGCTGCATTACAATTACCCCAAAACTCAGCAGTTTAAAACACCAAACATGCATTATTTCACAACTTCTATGAGATAGAAATTTGGGAGGAACTTGATTGAGCACTTTGGCTCCAGGATGTTTAGGAATTTGCAGTCAAGTTATCTGAAGGAATTAATCTGAAATCTTGACAGGGGCTGAAGGATCCATTCTAAGATGGCTTGCTCATATGCTATTGACAAGAGGCCTCAGTTCCTCAGAGGCTATTGTCAGGAGGCCAGAGCTCCTTGCCACACAAATATCTCCACAGGGTCCACTGTTTCCTCACAAAATGGCAGTTGGCTTTCCCGAAGGAGTGATCCAAATGAGAACAAGGCACAGTCACAACGTATTTGATCAATCTAATCTCAGAAATCACACAATATCACTTCTGCATATCCTACTAGTTCCAGAGATCAATCCTGACAGTGCAGCAGAGGTCAACAGAAGGGCACAAATATCAGGAGATAAGGATCACCAGGACCATGCTGGAAGGTGGTTACCACAAACCTAATGTCCATTAACTGGTGAGTAGATAAACTACAGTACATCCATACAGTGGAATAGTAATTATCAATAAAAAGGAATAAACTATTGATACATGTAACAGCATGGAAAAAAATCACAAATACTAAGTGAAAGAGCCAGACCTGAAAAGCTACATACAGGGAAAGGCATAACTAAAAGGATATAAAACAGATCAAAGGTTGTCAGGAGCTGGTAAGGGGGCAGAAGACTGACCAGAAAGGGGCATGAGGGAATTTCTTTGGATAATGGAAATATTCTATATTTGATTGTGATGGCATATGTTCGTTAGAATTCATACAACTATGCACCTTAAAGGGTAACTTTTATTGAACATAAATTATACCTCAAAAATTACTTATAAAAAGAAAGAGAAAGAAATCTTAAGAGGAAAAAAGAGGTCTGGTTGGGAATACTGCTATAGGAGTCTTAACGTGTAAATAACAAATTTCCAAAGGAAAAGTGACTATTAAACCAATAACATTATAAAGTTCCTCAAGCTAGAAAACTTTCTATGAGCTTTAGTCTACAAATTGAAAGTGCCCATCAAATTATAAGTCAGACAGATGAAAAAGATACACAAGTATCTTGGCATATCCTGGCAAGAGTCTTAAACTTCAAGAACAGAAAAAGTTTAGGGACGCCTGGGTGGCTCAGTGGGTTAAAGCCTCTGCTTTCAGCTCAGGTCATGATTCCAGGCTCCTGGGATCGAGCCCCGCATCAGGCTCTCTGCTCAGTGGGGAGCCTGCTTCCTCCTCCCTCTCTCTGCCTGCCTCTCTGCCTGCTTCTGATCTGCCTGTCAAATAAATAAAATCTTTAAAAAAAAAAAAAATCCAGATGCATGAAGATTTAAGAAAAAAGAACAGAAAAAGTTTAAATGCTTTCCAGAAAGAAAGAACAAATCACCTAGAAAAAAAGAGAGACAAGCTTAGGCCTTCTTATTCGTTAACAAAAAGGAAATGGTGAAATAGTATCCACAAATATTTGAGAAAAGGACTGCCACCCCAAAATTCCATACTAACCAAGATTTTAAAAAAATATTTAGGAATACACAATCACTCAAAAAGTGTATCACCCACTTATCTCATCTAGAGAAAGAGCCAACAAATAATGCTCACCAAATAACTAAATCATTGCAGAGATAGAACAGGGTAAGAAGAAACCTTATGAAATATGCAGTTAAATTGAAGTGGATATTAGTAAAGCAAATGGGAACAGATATATAACAAATAAAAACTCAATTAAATTTACCTTAGAATTAAAGCATCTAAACAAAAAAGAATATTAAAGTCCAGCATCCAGCATATGAGGAAACTGTAAGTAGTTATTACAAACAACTTTTTTTGTTTTGTTTTGATTTACCTGGTTTGCAAGATGAGAGTGACCAAACAGCTTGTGACCCAATTTCCCGCACTGTTCCAGTCCTTTCCAACTGCTTAGGGTCAGCACCAGGAGGTGTCTTGTTTGGTGTGGTCATTTTTTAGATATTCTACGTAGAAAACAAAAATACCCACATTATACCAGGATCTGAGCATCTTCTACAAAGGCTAAAAATTAAAATCTAATAGCAAAATATATCACTTACATACCCTTGATACTAATCATCTATTTCTCAAATGCAGGTAACATGACTCAATTACTGTAATTAAAAATCTTGGGAATTCAGTTTTTGTTTCTAAAATGTATTATGGGGGCGCCTGGGTGGCTCAGTGGGTTAAGCCTCTGCCTTTGGCTCAGGTCATGATCTCAGGGTTCTGGGATCAAGCCCCGCATTGGGCTCTCTGCTCATCAGGGAGCCTACTTCCCCCTCTCTCTCTCTGCCTGCCTCTCTGCCTCCTTGTGTTCTCTCTTTCTCTGTCAAATAAATAAATAAAATCTTAAATAAAATAAAATAAAATGTATTATGACTTACAAGATGTGCACAACAGTAGAGTACAGTAGCCAAAGGGCATGGGATCGGGGTTTTAACTTCAGCCTCTCCTTTAACTAGCCTAGACTTTGGGCAGGTCTGGGCTTTATTTCCTTACCTGTAATAGGGGTCAACTTGATCTATATTTCTATGATGCTGTATAATCTATACCTGAGTAAAAAATCCTTTTTTTAAAATATTTTATTTTTAAGGAGCACCTGGGTGTCTCAGTCAGTTAAGCAGCTCCCTTTGGGTCAGAGTCCTGCGATCAAGCCCCATGTGGGGCTCCCTGCTCAGTGGTGAACCTGCTTTTCCCTCTTCCTTTGCTCCTCCCCCGCTTGTGCTCTCTCTCTCTCTCTCTGTCAAATACATAAATAAATCGTCAGAAATAATAATGAAGATTTTTAAGTAATTCTTATATGCAACATGGGGCTCGAACTCACAACCCTGAGATCACTAGTTGCATGCACCATCAGCTGAGCCACTCAGGCTCCCCTCTGAGTAAAAATTCTTTATTCAAATGACTTTTTTCTTAGAAACACTTATATTCCAAGAATATGTAAATATTAGTTTCCATTTATTTACTTTGAATGTAAATTTACTTTGATAACTTCTTTTATTAAAGTATAAATAACATACAGAGTTATATTAATTTCAGGTGTACAGAATAATGATTCAGCAATTCCATACATTTCTCAGTCCTCACAATAAGTCTCCTCTTTTTTTTTTAATTTTAATTATTTTTTAAGATTTTATTTATTTATTTGAGAGAGAGAGAAAGCAGGAGGGGGAGAAGGTCAGAGGGAGAAGCAGACTCCCCATGGAGCTAGGAGCCCGATGTGGGACTCGATCCTGGGACTCCAGGATCATGACCTGAGCTGAAGGCAGTCACTTAACCAACTGAGCCACCCAGCCGCCCCTAATTTTTAAGTAATCTCTACACCTAACGTGGGGCTCAAACCCACAACCCCAACCAAGATCAAGAGTCCCAGTTTCCAAATGCAAGCTGGTGTAGCCACTCTAGGAAACAGTATGGAGTTTCCTCAAAAAGTTAAAAATAGAGCTACCCTATGACCTAGCAATCACGCTACTGAGTATTTACCTTAAGATACAAATGTAGGGATCCGAAGGCACATGTGCACCCGAATGTTTATAGCAGCAATGTCCACAATAGCCAAACTATGGAAAGAACCTAGATGTCCATCAACAGATGAATGGATAAAGATATTGTGGGGTGGGGTGCCTGGGAGGCTCAGTGGGTTAAAGCCTCTGCCTTTGCCTCAGGTCATGATCCCAGGGTCCTGATCGAGCCCTGAATCAGGCTCTCTGCTCTCTCGCTCTCTCTCTGCCTGCCTCTCTGCCTACTTGTGATCTGTTTGTCAAGTAAATAAATTTAAAAAATAAAATAAAATATCTTTAAAAAAAAAAGATGTGGGTTATATATAATGGAATACTATGTAGCCATCAAAAAATGAAATCTTGGGGCGCTTGGGTGGCTCAGTGGGTTAAAGCCTCTGCCTTCGGCTCAGGTCATGATCCCAGGGTCCTGGGATCGAGCCCCGCGTGGGGCTCTCTGCTCTGTGGGGAGCCTGCTAACTCCTCTCTCTCTCTCTCTCTCTCTCTCTCTGCCTGCCTCTCTGCCTACTTGTGATCTCTGTCTGTCAAGTAAATAAATAAAATCTTTTAAAAAAAAATGAAATCTTGCCATTTGCAACTATGTGGATGGAACTAGAGGCTATTATGCAAAGCGAAATAAGTCAATCAGAGAAAGACAATTATCATATGATCTCTCTGATATGAGATATTTGAGAGGGGGAGGGGGTGGAGGTTATGGGGGTAGGGAGGGAAAAAATGCAACAAGATGGGACCCGCGAGGAAGACAAACCAAAACAGACTCTTAATCTCAGAAAACCAAGCTGAGGTTGCTGGGGGGTCAGGGTGGGAGAGATAGGGTGGCTTGGTTTTGGACACTGGGGAGGGTATGTGCTATGCTGAGTGCTGTGAACTGTGTAAGACTGATGATTCACAGGGTGCCTGGGTGGCTCAGTGGGTTAAGCCGCTGCCTTCGGCTCAGGTCATGATCTCAGGGTCCTGGGATCGAGTCCCACATCGGGCTCTCTGCTCAGCAGGGGGCCTGCTTCCCTTCCTCTCTATATGCCTGCTTCTCTGCCTACTTGTGATTTCTGTCTGTCAAATAAATAAATAAAATCTTTAAAAAAAAAAAAAAAGACTGATGATTCACAGACCTGTACCCTGAAGCAAATAATACATTATATGTTAATAAGAAAAAAAAAGAGTCCCACCTTCTACCAACTGAGCCAGCCAGGTGCCCCACAATAAGTCTACTAGCAATCCCCTTTATCTGTTTCACCCATTGTCCTACCCACCTACCCTTCAGGAACTACCAGTTTGTTCTCTGTGTTCTCTGTATTTAAGAGTCTGTTTATTTTTTGTTTTGTTTCTTAAATTCCACATGAGTGAAATCATGTGATATTTGTCTTTCTCTATCAGATTTACTTCACTTAGTCTTATACCTTCTAGGTCCACTCATGTTGTTGCAAATGGCAAGATCTCATTCTTTTTTATGACTAATATTTCATCGTGTGTGTGTGTGTGTGTATGTGTGTGTGTGTATACCACATCTTCCTTATCTATTTATCTACTGATGGACATTTGTGTTGCTTCCACATATTGCCTATGGTAAATAATGCTGCAGTGAATGCAGGGGTGCATATATCTTTTCGTATTAGTGTTTTTGCTTTCTTTGGGTAAGTTACCCAGTAGTGGAGTAACTGGATTATACGGTAATTCTATTCTTAATTTTTTGAAAAGTAATTAATTAAAACACTGTTTTCCATAGTGCCCAATTCTCGTTCTCTCCAACAGTGCAGAAGGGTTCCTTTTCCTTCAACAGCCTTGCTAACACTTCTTATTTCATGTCTTTTTTATTCTAGTCATTCTGACAGGCATAACGTGATTATCTCACAACAGAAACATGAAAAGATACTCAACTAATCATCAGATAAATACAAACAAAACCACAATGAGATACAGGTCTCCACTTTAAATAATCCATTAAGTGATACAGAGAAAAATCACTTCTCCCAAGTTGCCAAAAGTTCCATTTACATGACATAGAAGATGTCAGAAAAATGGTTTCAAAGCATAGAAGTGAATAAACGACCCATTCTAAACCTCAAAATTTACTTCTTTTGTTATCCTGGTAAATCTATGCAGACATGAAAAAAAAATCTCCAGTAGTGAGCAATATGTAAAACAGCTTACATAGTGCAGTTACAGACACTGAACATGGTTATATCCGCTATTAGAAACCTCACCCAGTAACTCAACATACCATCTCCTTGACACCTTTTAGATCTGTTGTTTCCTAATCTCCACACAGCACATGATACTAATTAAATAAGAGTGAAATCCCTAGACAGTAAAATTCAGAAAGGCCTGAGACTTAAATGCTCAATTAGCAAT
This sequence comes from Neogale vison, assembly GCF_020171115.1. Classification (NCBI taxonomy): domain Eukaryota; kingdom Metazoa; phylum Chordata; class Mammalia; order Carnivora; family Mustelidae; genus Neogale; species Neogale vison. The sequence continues at coordinate 147,874,186 of NC_058101.1, read as the reverse complement.
TTACTGAATGAATAAGTGCAGTCCTAAGCCAAAGTATTCACCTTCTACAAGCTAAGGAAAGACTAGGATGAGACAAGGAAACCTATGACTGTCACTAGAAGCTGAATATCCTGTCGCTGTCAGCCGTTCCAAAACGTCAAACTGGACAAAAAAAAAAAAAAAAGAAAGAAAAAAGAAAGAAAGGGAGGAAGGGAGGGAGGAAGGAAGGGAGAAAGAGAGAGATAAAGAGAAAGGAGAAGGAAAGAGAGAAGGAAGGGAGGGAGGGAGGGACTCATCTCACTGGAGCAGAATTCAACTGCCCGACGTGGTACTGGACGCCACCAAGTGGATAAAACACGGAGCTCGGAAAGCCTGGGTTCCTGGCCACACACTTAAGAATGGGCTGAGGCCAAGGAGAGATCGCCATCACCAGCAGTATTTGGACCAGATTCTACTGGTCCTGATTGACACCTCTGTTAGAAATGCTAGAATAGGCAATGGCTTTCCAGCGGCCTCGAGATCGGGAGGGAAAAAGGGGGATTGAGAACTGGGATAAGAACGCGTCTACTTGCGCTAGAACCAGTCTCCACATGGTGGGGGGGTGAGAGGAAACCACGCACTTACAGCTTACAGACCCGGCTTGCAGCAACCCAGCTTTTTAGGATGTCCTGCAGCTCCGTGCCACTCCCACTCAGGACAGCCCGGCTTTCCCGACGACGTTAAGTTAGAGTCGCAGCTCAATGACGTCAGTTCTCGCCGGCCGGACCAAGTCCCGGGCTCCGCCTGTCGCTCTCTGTCGCGCGCGCGCACTACGTTCCTAAAGCATGCGCGAGGCGGTGGCTAAGCACCGCCATTTTGGCCGGTGGCCGTAGGAACGCGCCGTGTGAGGGAGAAGTGAGAGGAGGAATTGATTTGGCCTCTGAGCTCCCCTCCGCGAGGGGATCGTTTTCTCCAGGTACGTGAGTAGCCCGGGAAGGTTTGTCGGTTGACTGCGGCGTGACACAGTTTAAAGACTGTAGGGACATTCTCTGAGAGCCTTTGGCGAGGCCTCTGGTGTCGGCGGCGGAGAACGCTGCGGCGCGCGGCAGCCGGCTCGGAAGGGACAGCTGGAACCACCAGAGCGGGGGCACCAACGAGGAGGGCTTGGAGGCACGTCACTCCTCACTTCCAGCTGACCTGGACCTCGGCCGCTGTCGCTGGCCACCCGCTCAGGGGCTACCAGAATGGACTTGAATGCCATCTCAGAGATCCAGATACGACCGTCTCCACTCCCCCTTGACTACACTCTTGCCCGAAAGCTGAACCTTCCAGAGAAGGCAACTTCAGAACTTAAGGCATCCCTTTTTTCCCCCATCCTTACCCTGACACAGTAAAATGGATATATTGTCACACGTGTCTGTTTGATTCTAGGAAGTCGTAGCCTTTTCTTCTACGGCTTCTTTGGTAATTATGGAATGAGTCATGGCATTTTGCCGCCATGGAGTCGAATCCTCCGTTCCCCGTCTTTATAGCAATAATGGGCAGTTGTCGCTCTGCTTTTCCCTTAGAGTAACGTGTATTCGGTTATCCCAAGTAATCTCCCAGTTCAGCGTCTGTATCTTTTTTAGTGTGCTTTTAAAGCACTTGGCACTTTTTTCTTGATGACTTGTGTTCTCTGTTTTTATACAAACTGCAGGAGATCAGGAGCGCGAAGGCGCCTGCTTTGTAGACATGATGGCTAAAGCCAACTCCCACATCCCATAAAATACGAAAACCTATTTTCTCCCTCCCTCTCTTTTTTTTTTTTTTGGTAGTAAAGTCCATAAGAGTGAGAAATAACTGTCAAAAACAATGGGGAGGAGTGTGGGAGGGGTTATGCTGGGGGCTTTTTGTTGTTGTTTTACCCTCTCTCCCACAGGGACTGCTAGCTAGGCATTTATGATAGTGGTAGTTGTGTTGCATTTATCAGTACATTTGTCTCATATACTGAAAATATTCGTACCGTATCAGCTACCTGACAGTAGTGTTTCGTCATTGTTAACCAAGGGCTCTTACCTGTATTTGTACCAAAAGGGTATTTTTTTTCGTGTTTAAAATCTTGTTATGCCCCTTAAAAACATTTTAAGAACATTTAATAAATTTCTGAAAGAGTAAAAAAGTATTAATTGGGTGTCCCTCTTAAACTGTTCAGTTTAAGACTCTGAAATCAAGAATTGTGCAGCACTCCCAACTTACATGTTTTATAAGACTAATAACTTAGAGTAACCATGGGCTGGAATGTTTTATGTGATATCAGGCGTCATTTGTGCACAGCAGTCTTTTAAATGCTTTCACATGATGTTATGATAATTTTGGTCTTAGACCAAAAATGCTTTCCATAATGCCTCTCACTTCCTTTTTTCCTCCCAACTGGAAGAATGACAGTGAGGGTCATTATTTGAGTACCTGTTTTGAGCAGTTTCTCTTCAGATCTGAAATATCTTCAAGTTTCTCTTGTCTCCAGCAGTCTGTTACTACCCCCACCCCTGCGGCTTCACTGTGCTGTATGTCGCTGAAAAAGAAAGTAGGGATCCCTCCTCCCCAGTTCTTGAAAATAATATACAAATTTAGTCATTATTGTTGACACAAGTAAGAATTCTACAAAGAATTTATATTCCTTAGTCTTAAATGGATTATAATTTATCTCTGTTTCTTATACAAATCAGCTTATTAGTCATCTCTGGTATGTTTTTATTTTTCTATACATCATCACTTTCAGTCACTTGGTTTTTAAAATGGTTTGAAATATCAGATGAAACACCTTAGTAGTTTGGCAGAAATAAAGTTTAGCATCAGCAATTGTGTGATAAAAGTTTTGTGTGATATAAGTTCCTGTAGAAGGAACTTCATGACATTCATTCACCAGGTAATTTGTATGGTGTCCAGCTTTATTTTAATAACTAAAAACTCTTCAGTTTTCAGGGATCACTTAGAGTGAAAGCTTTTTTGTAGCAATTCAGAAGTCATTTAATTTCTTTCTCTTCTAGTCATTATGAAAACTGGACCAGTTTTTAAAGGTTTTAAGGGGGTAGAGTGGATCTTTTAGTTACCATAATTCTCTTTATTACATAAATACTTAGTCTTTTCTTGGGTAATTTTCTATTCCAGTATATACTTTAGTGGATAACTGTCACTATGAAATATTGACAATATTTCTGATTCAGTTTAACCTATCAGAAATTATTTACTATATCCAAATTCATTTTCTCGTTTATTCAACAGAAATATTTGAGCTTTTATGATGTGCTGGGCACTAGTTTTGCCATTGGGCTGAACATACAAGAAATCCCTGCCCTCATGATAGAGTATCTTTTACTTGGGGTGGGAAAAATACTGTGTAGAGAGGAGGAGTATATAAATACATGTATATACACACAATAAATATGTACATAAACCATGTGTACCCATATATATGAAATACATACTGTGTGGTATAGTAGAAAGCGCTAAAGAAGCAAATCAGGGAAGAAAAAACAATCAGGGTATATTTTGGTAGTATAGTTAGAAAATAAACATTAATATAGTTTATAATAAACTATAGTTTATTTCTATACTCTATACTATACTATACTATACCTATACTCTAGGTAGTATAGTTAGAAATAAACATTAAAGACTTGAAGTAGTGAGTCTTGTAACTCACTAGGGGGAATAGCATTAGAAGCAGAGGGAATAGAAAATGTTAGAGCCCTGAAGCAAGAACATGTCTGATGTGTGCTAAGAACAGCAGGGAGCCAGTGTGGCTGGAGCAGAATGAACAAGAGCTAGAGTAGGTGGAGATGACATCAGGAGGTAATAGAGGCTGATCAGTATCTCATTAGTTATTTTAAGGACTTTGGCTTTTATTCAGAATGAGGAGGGAAGCCACTGCAGGTGTTGAGAGGAGTGACATGATCGGAGTGACATGATCTGACTTATACTTGAGAGCTTGTTTGGAGGTTCTGGCAGGGGAGCGCAGCTACTCGTATACTCTTGACCGAAGAACGGTCCTCTCCTCTATCAGGGAAGATCGACCTCTTCGACAGAGCGTGCAGCTTCGGGAGGGACGCACATGGAGTGGTGAGGGAGGAAGGGGACACCCGCCTAGCCAGCCAGATCAGCCGAATCAACCCTGGCGATCAATGGGGTGACAGATGTCACAGCCAGATCACCCTCTCATCCAGATCTGACTTTTACTTAAAAAGGATCATCCTGGCTTGTGTAGTGAGAAGGAACCATCAAGAGTTGAAGTAGAAGGAGGTTAAGAGTAAAGCAGAAAGACCTGATAGGAAGCTATTAGAGTAATGCATATTAGAAATAATAGTGGCTTAGACCATAGTGATGAGACGTGGTCAGATTCATGAAGGTAAATTGGACAGAATTTGCTATTGTGGCATGTAAAAGATAACTTCAAGAATTTTGGCTAGAGTAAATGGAAGACTGGAGTTGTCATTTAACAGAATGGGCAAGACTGCTAGAGAAACAAATTTTGGTGGGGACTTCAGGAATTTAATTTGGGAGATGCGTGTTAGACCTTCAGGAAGAGATGTTGGGTAGTCAGGTGGATGGATATGTAATTTTAGGGTTAGGAGTGGTATCCTGGCTAGAGATGGAAATTGAGGAGTTAACAGCATATAAATAGGATTTAAAGCCATGAGATCAGAATAGAATACCTTAAAGAAATAGAGATTTAAAAATGTGACTATTAGCGCACCCCTCAACTTTCAGTAGCCTAGAAGATAAGGAACAATGACCAAGAAAATAGGAGGAAAATCAGATTAGTGCTGTGTCCCAGAACCAAGTTAAGAAAGGTTTTCTATCTTTAGGAAAACGTCATAAATTGTGTCAGATGCAGTAAGTGTTCAACTAAGTTAAGAACCATTAATTAGCTATTTGTTTTACCTGTATGTAGAGTAGCGATGACTGATAAGGTGTTTTGATAGAATAATGGGCACTAAAGTCTGAAATGGAGTCCAGAAAAAATACGTAGGAATTTGGAACACTGACTATAGGCAACTCTTTGAATTAGTCTTGATATAAAAGGAAGGAGAAATAAAGAAATGGGAAAAGATAGAGTCAGATAATAGAATGTTTGAGTGCTAATAGGAACGAGCCAGTGGAGAGTAATTTATGATGTGGAAGACGGGAGAGAATTGTTAGAATATTCTCCTTAGCAAGTGTGCAAGTAGACTTCACTGTCCACCAAATACATATAATGTGGTTGCTGTTTGGCATAAGGGCTCACTAGTCAGCATGGCTTGGCTTTTTGTCTACCCATTTTCAGCTTTATGTGTGCAGATGAAGAGTGGTATGTAACCAGGATTGTAGTAAGGGTATAAATGACTGAGAGGGATATTTAGCCAAGTACAGAGGGACATGAAGATACAAAAGCTGAGGGATAGTGAAAATGTGATAGAATCAAAAGATACAGTAAGTGTAGGGAATGGGGGAGTTCAAAGAGTTGTTGGACTGTTGGGTACAACTGAAAAGATAGGGAGTGGTGGTTGAAAAATGGGGTATTTGAAATGGAGGTTATAGAAGGATCGCAGTTATTGGTAATAACAAGGTCAAGGATTTCACCAAAGGTTGAAGGAGGTTGAGGGAGAGTGAAAGAAAGATCACTGGAGGAGAGAGGTTACTGATAAGAAGACAAGCTATTAATACAAAGATCATCTATGAACATGCTGAAATTAAAAATTTTGACAGGAGCAGTAAAAGAGAGTGGAAAATGGCCCAGAGTAGTCCTTAAATGGAAGGGAGAGATTTGATGGTCAGTGAATGACTAAAGTAGTTTGATGATATGAGAAGCAAAAGCTGACTTTGTAGTGAGGAGAGAGATAGAAGATAGTCTGGGAGCAGCATTGAGGAACATGCTGTTTTATCCCTCTCCAAGCCTAATGGTATGACAGCATGTGAGAAAGGTCTACAAAGGGAAGCAGTCAGTCAAAAAAAAAAAAAAAAATCAGAATTATCACAGCCCTTGATAGAAAAAGCCAACAGACTAACTACCCAAAGGTAGTCTTTTGGCTTCAGGGTCTACCATTAATTAAATCCTGGAATAACCTGGAATTTCAAGATAGTTTTTGAAATTACTTACTTGAATCACTATGCTAAGAAATCTGATGTCTGTCACAAAGCCCAGTATTGTAGAAGATTTTTAAGTTCATTTTGACCTTAGTTGCATAATTGATGGCACTGTGAGTTATCAAGATTTATAAAAGCTTTAAAAGTGAGTGCAGTCTATACTTATGGTTCCTTAGTCCTCTTTTCCTTTTAATGTTGTTAGCATAAAATTCACCATGGCCATATTACAAATTCCCAGAGAAATGCAGTTTTATTTTTTCCCCTTGATGAACATCATGCCCACAGCCTTAATAATAACTTCCATTAGTAGCATCATTAATAATCAAATAAGACATGAAGTAATACTTAATTTGAGAGAGGGAATAAACATCTTTATTATGTATTTTTCACATCAGCTCCTATTCTGTTTTATTGGACTATATCAGACACTAGTATCAGTATTAAAAACATCTTTATTATGTATTTTTCACATCAGCTCCTATTCTGTTTTATTGGACTATATCAGACACTAGTATCAGTATATATCAGACACTAGTATCAGTATTAATTACGGAGACATTATATCATTTTTGTCCATCTAGCAAGTATGGTTTCCCCATCCCCTTTGTTCTTTTTCCTTTTCCTAGCCTTTTTTTTTTTTTTTTTTGCATACAAGCTTTCTGTTTAGTTTGTGTTTTGTTTTGTTTTGTTTTTCTTTGAAATTGGATTGAATATAAATTTAGGAAAGGTTGAAATCTCTGGTATTGATTATTCTATATTATAAAAACTGAGACAGTATGTCATTCTATTTATTCAGGTCTTTTATGTTTCTCAGTTATGGTTTGAAAGTTTCCTCACATGTATATATTTTTGTTAACTTGATTCCTAGATCTTTTCTTTTTTGTGACCATTGAAAATGGTGTTTTTTCTTTTTTTATATAAATTTTCTGATTAGTAGTATATATGTAAGATACTGTTTTCTCAGCCCTACAAAATGACTTTATTGCTTTTACTAGTTTTTTTAGTAGTTCCAGATAGTCGTAACTGAATATACTGATAAATTATATTCTCCTCTCTAACTTCTATGCCTGTGATTCAATTCTCTTAACTAATTGCATTGACTGTGCATAATTTTGTTAATTTTTCTTTAATAGAAGAGCTGGATATTCTTACTTTCTTAGAATTATGGCGGATAAATTAACAAGAATTGCTATTGTCAACCATGACAAATGTAAGCCTAAGAAATGTCGGCAGGAGTGCAAAAAGAGTTGCCCTGTGGTTCGAATGGGTAAGCTGTTCTGTGGATCATTTAAAGATAAAAGAAGGTTTTAAAAGAAATAAATTGGCTTCATAGTTCTCTAGGCATGTACTTTTTTTCCTATTAGTTTCTTTAAAGTATAGACATAAGACCAGATTTCTTTTTTTTAAGATTTTATTTATTTATTTGACAGACAGAGATTACAAGTAGGCAGAGAGGCAGGCAGAGAGAAAGAGAGAAGGAAGCAGGCTCTCCGAGGAACAGAGAGCCCGATGTGGGGCTCCATCCCAGGACCCTGGGATTATGACCTGAGCCAAAGGCAGAGGCTTTAACCCACTGAGCCACCCAGGCACCCCGAGATAAGACCAGATTTTACTCTTAATTTTTCTTACTGCTTTGTGACTAAATGATCCTGTTTTGTTAATGGTAGAATAATGTGTTATTATCAATATTTTTTTAAGTTAATTTTGGCTATAAAATCAGTTACTGAGATTCTTGCTGTTCTAGAAAAGTTCTATAATTACTCTAAGTCATGGAGAAAGGAATACCAAAATATTTGTTTTTGATAGTATTCTCATTTTAAAAAGCAAGAATGAACAGCTTAATAAGAATGGCTAATTCATGAGGTTTTGCTATATTTTCAAGATTAAATAAATTTAAAAATAGTCCAGAAGTATTGGTAGTCTTTAAAGGTTATGTTAAGGTAATTGTTACTTTTACTGTATTAGTGAGGTACAAGCTTTTTGAATCTTAAAAGAAACTTTAGATGTCATCCATTATATTCTACCATGCTATTTAGAAATCCCATTATTAATATCCTTAATGTCAAGTTTAATTTCGTGTGTATGTTGGATGACTACATACCTTTTTGGAATTTCACTGATTTAGCTATGTATTATATGCCTTTTTCTGCAATACCATTTCCAAGGCATATTTTGTGAATTAGATATTCAGGTCAGACAGCTTAAAAATAAAACTGTTGTGGGAAGCACCTGTCTGGCTCAGTCAGAAGAGCATGCAGTTCTTGATCTTGGGGTCATAGGTTTGAGCCCCACCATGAGAGTAGAGACTACTTAAATAAATAAACTTAAAAAATAAAAATAAAGCTTTCAGGATCTGCTGTAATTCTAAATTTTCTTCCCCAATAGTAATATATACTAATTATTTTATAATTAATCCCTGCAAAGCACTGGGTTTTGTTTTTGTTTTTAGATTTTATTTATTTATTTGAGAGAGAAAGACCCCGTGAGAAAGGGAACACAAGCGGGGGTAGTGGGAGAGGGAGAATCAGACTTCCCGCCAAGTAAGGAGCCTGACATGGGGCTTGATTCCAGCTCCCTGCGATCATGACCTGAGCCGAAGGCAGACGCCCGACAACTGAGCCACCCAGGCGCCCCAGCACTGGTTTTTAGGATATTGTCTCAATTGTATTTCTTTGTGTGGCCTCTGTTTTTGAAAACCTGCTTCTCTTTGGAGCTTTGGAACCAGAATTACCTAAGTAACAATGTTAAGAAAATTTAGAATGACCGGGAAAATAACCAAACTCTATTTTTCTTTTGCCAGGAAAATTATGCATAGAGGTTACACCCCAGAGCAAAATAGCATGGATTTCTGAAACCCTTTGTATTGGTTGTGGTATTTGTATTAAGGTAAGTGATATTTTATTTTGGGGATCAAATTTGGAACCTGAGTAGTCAGAATATTCTGAATACATTATAACTATTTTTAAAGAGGCAAAATATAAAGTAATGAATTAAAAATGTAAATTTAAGAAAATTATCAATAATCTAATATTTAATATTGTTGCTTTTGAATTAATTAAACCACCCTATGTAAAAGTTATCCTTGCCTTACTCAACTTTGGAAAGCCATTTCCAACCAAAATTAATTTCTTTTTTTCACCCCTTTTTTTTCCTCACCTTTTTTTGAGAAGGACATTCTTTCCCATGTCTTTACAAGTACTTCTTGGAAATGTAAACACAAAAAGCGTGAGTCATGTTATATATAATTCTTTCAGGTCTGTATTTAATTTTAAATCACACCTTTTAAACAGAAATGCATACAGCCAAAATTGTTTTAATTTAACCTAATTCCTTAGTGCTTCTGCTATATTATCCATTCTTCTGTTGGAGTTACCACAATAGTGTTATTTTTCAGAATACCTCAGTTTTTGTTGCTTTGAATAGTTTGGTTAGAGTTTATAACTTTAAAATGGTAGATTTTCAAATTTAGCTCATAAACAATATTTAAGAACCAGTACATTAAATTCTTAATTTAGGTATTTTTCCTTGTAGATAATATTTTTAGTAAGGAACGTTACCAAAGTATGGGTACCACCCTGTTAACTGAGTCTAATAAGGCTTATGTTTCACATTGGTTTCTGATTCCTTAGTTAAGTATCCAGAAAGATTGCCTTGGTATCTAAAAATTTTTTCCCTTGTTTTGAAAGTGTAATCAGGAAACATTCCTGCCAGTAAACATTTACTAATTTCTAATTATATGCCTGTCAGTGTTGTGGGTGCTGGAGATTTGATTTTGAACAATATATTATCTTCTCTCTTTTCTTCTTCATTGCTGTAGAAAAATGAGATCCCAAATTTTGGGGTATACTTCAGTGGCTGAAAAGATACCGATGTGATGAATCTGGGGGTAGGAGTTAATACCCTCTGAACACTAAGATTTGTACAAAATGTACCTCACAGATAATCAGTATGGATTTTTTTTTTCTTGTAGATTTAAAGAAGCTTAGATTCCTTTGCAGCCTATAAACATTTTTTGAACATTGATAGAATAATAGGAAATTTCTGTAAATGGAGGTAACTTCATTGGCAGAAAACTATCTTGTGTAAAGAATTAATAGAATACAGGAGTTTTGTTTTTGTTTTTTAATTCTCTGTGTTCTTATGGGAATTCACTGAAATCTTTACCTGAAGAGACTTTTTAATTGATTCTCTCAGGTCTTTGAACAGTTCTGCTAAACAGATCTCTAATCTAGGGTTATACTTTTTGGATGTACCTTTATAAATTTCTGAGAAATTTTTCTAGTCACATTTATGCTCTTAAATAACCTTCCAGTTCTTGCCATTCTTGTTCTTTGGACATTTATCTGATTGATAATCAGTTGTTATTTGAGTTAATTAATGAATTAAATTTTTTAATGTGTATTTACTCCATTGGAATACAGAATATCAATTTCACATGAGATGATTAAAAACTGTGATGAAAAGACATTAATCCTTGCTCTGTGCAAATATTACTCTAGCTGTTGATGGTATATAAATAGACCCAAAAAAAGTGCAATCCATAAAGGACTAACCGTAAAACTTAACATTTTTTTTTTTAAGATTTTATTTATTTATTTGACAGACAGAGATCACAAGTAGGCAGAGAGGCAGGCAGAGAGAGAGGAGGAAGCAGGCTCCCTGCTGAGCAGAGAGCCCGATGTGAGGCTCGATCCCAGGACCCGGAGATCATGACCTGAGCTGAAGGCAGAGGCTTAACCCACTGAGCCACCCAGGCGCCCCACCTTAAAACTAAACCTTAACCAAAAGACCTTAAGGGACTCTACAAAGTAGGGGAAGAAAGCATACGAAAACAGGAAGAAGGAAGTAGTGATAAGTCATCTGTCATCGACTGCATATGGAATGATATACTCAGTAACCATGGTTTATCTTGCCTCTTAGCAAGGTAATGTTAAAAAAGAGAAAATAAAACCCTCAAGTTTTGTAAGGTTTTTTAGTAAGTATTAAAAACATATTAAAGTCTGAAAATATGCTAGTCACTAAGAAGAAAATATTTTATTGTGATTCTTGCCTTCAAGGAACTGAACTTTTATTGTTAAAGTAAATAAGAAAAGAAAGTGAAGCAATATGATATCTTTGTGAAATTCCCAAATTTGGGTGGGTTTTTTTGTTAAGTTTATTATTTTTTTTAATACCTACACCCAGTGTGGGGCTTGAACTCAAGACCCCAAGATCAAGAGTCACATGCTCTCCCAGCTGAACCAGCAGGCACCCCATAATTACCACATTTGGAAGATTGCTTATAAAAAAAATTCTTAATGTATCCATTTTAGTCATAAACATATATATATATATATATATGTATGTATGTATTTTTTTCTTTAAAGATGTATTCAGTTATTTTAGAGCACATGCGTGGTGGGGAGGGCAGAGGAAGAAAATCTCAGGCAGACTCCTCACTTAGTGCAGAACCTGACATGGGGCTCTGTCCCACAACCCTGAGATCATGACCTGAGCTAAAATCAAGAGTCAGATGCTTAACCAACTGAGCCACCCAGGCGCTCCAGTCATATGGTATACTTTTAAAAATTAACACAAAATTCTTTACTTTAAATAACAGAAATGCCCCTTTGGCGCCTTATCAATTGTCAATTTACCAAGCAACTTGGAAAAAGAAACAACACATCGATATTGTGCCAATGCCTTCAAACTTCACAGGTATATCTTCAAGTCAACATATCTCTTTACTTCGGTCAAAAGTAAAATACATTTGGAATTTTCAGTGAAGTATAAAAATGGGAAAAGGTATTAACCGTCCACTAAAGAGAAATGCAAAACTATAACTCATACAGAATCAAACTATGTCAGTGGTTCATTCTGGCTAACATTAGAATTACCTGGGATTTTTTTTTTTTTTTTTAAACTAATACTTTGGTTTCAGCCCAGTTGAATTACAATTACATCATATCTCCAGTTACAGAATCTAGACCTCAGTAAGTTGTAAAAGCTCCGAGGGGATTCAGATATACAAGTGAGGTTGAGAATCACTATTATTAATAATACCCTTATCCCCAAAATAACTTTTAAGAGAACTTGTTCTCTATTTATCCATTAATCTCACATACAGAGGATATTACTCTGAACTTGGACATATATTGTTAAATCACAGGAGTTCTTTGAGGTTTTTAATCTGCTAAACACTGATATTTTGAATCTGGGAGTCTAGATTTACTAATAAAAAGGTATTTCTCAACCTGCCAGCTTTAAAGAGCCTACTGCAACAGGGAGAATGAAGTGGAATATTTCTGGTTGATGTGGCACTTTTCTCCTTGTAAGTAAATGGCAGGCCAAAAAAAAAAAAAAAAAGATGACAATGTGAGGTTGCACCTGCTATGTAATTTTGTACCAAAGCATTTGGTTATACCTTAAAACTCAGCCTTATATGTAAAGGAGAATTACTTTAGAGTGGACTTGAATGAAAACTGAAAAATAAAATTTGGAATAATATTGGTCATGGATGTATTTCTAACAATTAACAGTTTAAGTTAATCTTGGCTGTTTTTTTTTTTTCTAATAGCCAATAATATCTGGCATATATCTCTTAGCTTATTAATGGATGTGTGTGGAGTGCATGTGCATTAAAATACATGATCCTAATATGTATCTTTTTCTACCTAAGTCCCAAGTTGTTTTATTATTTTCTTACATATTTACAACAGGTTGCCTATCCCTCGTCCAGGAGAAGTTTTGGGATTAGTTGGAACTAATGGAATTGGAAAGTCAACTGCTTTAAAAATTTTAGCAGGAAAGCAAAAGCCAAACCTTGGAAAGTATGATGTATGTATACCACCTTATGAAAATGAGTACGTAGGTCAGTTTTATGAGACTTTGAAGGAGAGTATATATTTTTTTTAAATGTTATTTTCAACATTATTAATTAATGCTGAGAAACTATATATGGATAAAATATGTATATGGATGAAACTTCTTTTTAATTAAGATCTGTTAATGCTACTTAACTGACAAAACTGAGTTTCCTTAAACTGTTAGCCATCTAAACTTAAGATGCCTGAGGATTCTCTTTGAATATAGAGTTGATCCTTGAACAATGCGGGTGTTACATGTGTTGACCCCCACACATAGATTCGAAAGTCTGTATTTAACTTTTGACTTCCCAAAAACTTATTAAGAGCCTGCTGTCAACCAGAAGCCTTAGCAAGAACAATCAATTACTTATTTCACATATGTATTATTATTGTATTCTTAGGGTAAAGTCTGCTAGAGAAAAGATGTTATTGAGTAAATAAGGAAGAGAAGAAACATTTACAGTACTTTACTGTAATTATCAAAAAAATTCACACATATTGTTCAGAAGTCAACTGTAAAGTCATCCTTTTTGCATTATTGTGTATTACTAAATTCAGATAATTATATTTCTAGGATCCCCCTGATTGGCAAGAAATTTTGACTTACTTCCGTGGATCTGAATTGCAAAATTACTTTACCAAGATTCTAGAAGATGACTTAAAAGCCATTATCAAACCTCAGTATGTAGACCAGATACCCAAGGCTGCAAAGGTCAGTTACTCTTAGAGGAATTTATGTATTATGCATATTTGTAGACATATCAAAAATGTCTCAGACTAAACTTGTTTTACTTGGTAACTCATTTGAATATTGAAGAAAAATAGTTAACTATTTCTGGTATATTGTGACAGGGGACAGTGGGGTCTATTTTGGACCGAAAGGATGAAACAAAGACACAAGCAATTGTATGTCAGCAGCTTGGTAAGTGTTTATTTTGTGCATATGTTTTAATAGGCCCTGAACTTAACTCATAAAGACAGATATCTTTTATATGGATTGCTGAAATTAATGGGAAAATTTTTTAGTAATTTTCATATTTACATTCTGTGTTAACGCAGTTTTCAACTGAGACATCATTCACACCCAGAATGATGTACAGTATACGTTTTGCCAAGAAGAGGTAAAATAAAACTTCAACATTGAACACAATGCCTCCTCTATGTTCTTTGTAGATTTAACCCATCTAAAAGAACGAAATGTTGAAGACCTTTCAGGAGGAGAGTTGCAGAGATTTGCGTGTGCTGTCGTTTGCATACAGAAAGCTGATATGTAGGTTGCTTTATACCTTTTGTATATCTTAATCCTTATTTTAGAGTTTTTATTTGTGATATTGCTAATAAAACAGTGCTTTTGAGAGAAATTAACAGAATAGTATCTCAGGTTCTCCTTTTGAGGTAGGATATTGTAGCAGTTATGCATCAGTTGCCCGCCCATTCCTGTTATTCCCACAAGGGGACAATAACTCATTTATTTAAGATAAGTACTTTACAACTTATGGATTGCAGCACTTTTTAAATATAACTAGTTGCTTATTATTTAAACTCTATACATGAAAGGATTTTTTTTTTTTTTTTAATAATCTCAAGTAGAATATGAGGTCTTCTGGTTACCCTAAAAGAGTGGAATGCCATGTGAGAGAAAAAAAGGAAGAAGTTTCCTTCCTACTTTCCGGTGCGCCTCTTCTCCGAGATATTTTTTGCTCCCATCTTTTTCCACATTTCTGCTCTGGCATCCAATGCAGAGTCCGTCTTTTCCCCAGAGTATTCTATAATTCTCTTTGGTGCCCTGCTTTTCAAAAACTCTTACTTTTTTTAACGCATCTGACTTCAGCTCATCAAGAGAAACCCGTCTGAATTACTTCAGACTATATCAGAGTATTTTTCATGAAGAGATAATAATTTGTAAGTTATCCTAAGTGCTCTCCTCAGCTTGTTATGCAGCCCTGCCTTCATAATTTTTTTTCATCTTTTTACTTCTGAACAGAGTACAGAAGTTCTTACCCTTATGCAGTGGACTCCTCATTAGTGTAAGAGGGGATTGTTGTTAAATGAGAAACCATATTACAGGGATTTAAAATAGATGTAAGAGAGAATTAAATTTGTCTTGCAAATTACTATATTTGCTTTTCTTTTTCATAGTTTCATGTTTGATGAACCTTCTAGTTACCTAGATGTCAAGCAGCGTTTAAAGGCTGCTATCACTATACGATCACTAATAAATCCAGATAGGTAAGTACAGATTTGATATATGTCTGTATTATTTTAATTAGGGAGTTATACAGTTTTCTGAAGACCATCAGTGAGATCATCAGTGTCATATACATTTGTATGTTTTCTCTTTCAGTTATTTAGAGCTACCACTTGAAATTACCTTCTTCTATCTAGAACAGAAGGTCTTAATGCTAGATTTATTTACTACTATGCCTGTCTCCAGGTAGCCTAGGGATACACTGAAATGGTATGAAAGTTCTGGTGTCCATGTATGTATTTCTACGAGGCAAATCATTAGCTTTTACCAGATCCTCAAATGGATTAAGTCACTCAAACACATAAAATTTAGAACATTATAAGGATCACCAGAGTAACTCTGGTTGTTTAGGGTCTTACTGAACTCCAAAGAGTTCTTAACCTGTTAAATAATCACAACACCTTTGGCTTATGGGGTATTTCTGTAAACTGCAGAATTTCTGCAGAGAGAAATGCATTCTCTCCTTTGAGCCTCATAGTAGTCTTGTGTGTTAGACTCTTAGGTGGTATTTCCATTTTGTAAATGAAGAAGTTTAATGTCAGAAATGGTAGTTATCTGTTGTAGGTTTACAGATTTTACAGCATGGCAAAGCTGTTGACAAAACCCACAGATCTTTTTCTGTGTAGAAAAAGAATGGATGCCTCTTTCTATCAGTGACTGATGTAACACACAGCCAATATAAGAATGCAGGAGAAATCCCTAGGGGTCAAAACCAAAGAGAGAATGAAGTTAAAGAGAAGAGACCAAGATACAGGTTTCTTGAGGGATGTTGCCTATCTGTAATAACATTAATAACCTCTGTTGTAATTAATGTAATTAGCAACCACTCAAGAATAGGAAACAAAGCCTTGTATATTAGATTGTCACATATAAAATGCCAGGACTTTCGAAGAACTGCTTTATCAGGGTGCCTGGGTGGCTCAGTGGGTTAAAGCCTCTGCCTTTGGCTCAGGTCATGATCCCAGGGTCCTGGGATCGAGCCACACATTGGGCTCTCTGCTCAGCAGGAAGCCTGCTTTGTCTGTCAAATAAATAAATAAAATCTTAAAAAAAAAAAAAAAAAACTGCTTTGTCAGCAAAACACAAGCACATGAAGATGTCAGGGAAGCGTATCTCACTCACTGAGCTCATTGAGAGTGGAGGGGTGTCTCCCCTTCAAATATATTCATTGACCAGCAGTTCAGTTCCATGGATATGAAATTTAAATTTATATAATCAGGGGAGTTTAAACTCTTCATAATAAGAAAGTAACATACAAAGAGCATCCTAGAATCTTTACTCTTGTGGATACCTAGCAGAAGCAAGTAAAAAACCACATTATAGGGATGTGCCCTCAATCCTAGTCATCCAGGGTTCCTACAAGAAAAGACTCGTGATCCTAATAATAGGAAACCATCTGAAAATTAATCGGTAGACAAAACAGACAATAGGATTAGACCTTCAGGAATGTCTCAGGTGATATTCTCAAAGAAACTATAAAACAGTATTTAAAATATAAAAGGATATAAAATCATAAAAATATGGTATCACAAAAAAGCAATAGGTAAATGTTCAAAAAACTCAAACAGATTTAAAATTTGGAAGTACAACTGTGATATTAAAAACTCACTGGACAGGGTTACCTGGGTGGCTCAGTCATTAAGCAGCTGCCTTCAGCTCAGGTCATGATCCCAGGGTCATAGGATCAAGCCCCACATTGGGCTCCCTGCTTGGCAGGAAGCCTGCTTCTCCCTCTGCCCTCCCCCTGCTTATGTTCTGCTCTCCCTGTGTGTCTCTCTCTCAAATAAATAAATAAAATATTTTAAAAAAAGACAACTCATTGGACAACTCAGGTTAGGAACAGCAGAAAAGATCATTAGAAACCGAAAAGTTGATCTGTGCAAGTTACCAGAATGCAGCAGATTGAGAATGGGATTGAACTCTGATGTAGTTCAGAAGGGAGGTTTAGAGAATGGAATGAGAAGACTGTTTACATATATTTTAATAGAAGTCTGAAAAATAAAGCCATAGCAAGGTCATGGCTGAAGGTACAAATGATCCCCATACATACTTTGAAATGAAACTTAAAATTTATCAGTGATAAAGAGAGTGTTAGTTGTGCCAAATAGTAGCTGTAATTTTCACTTTATATTTAGGCCTGGACATTATGATAGATTCTTTGAGGAACATAAGAATATAACATGTAAGTCCTAGTATTCAAAGACTTAACAGTTGATAAAGAAAAGAATATACAGGGGCACCTGGGTGGCTCAGTGGGTTAAAGCCTCTGCCTTCAGCTCAGGTCATGATCCCAGGGTCCTTGGATCAAGCCCCACATCGGGCTCTCTGCTCAGTGGGGAGCCTGCTTCCCTTCCTCTCTCTCTCTGCCTACCTGTGATCTCTGTCAGATAAATAAATAAAATCTTAAAAAAAGAAAGAAAGAAAGAATATACAGGCAGTCAAATCAGTGATTCTCAACCCTAGCCCCTTTTTATAAAATACTTTTATATCCCTTTATAATGAAAATCTTGGATAATACCTGTTTTCATACATAATTTTCTTTTAAATAGCACATAACATCCTAACCATAATAAATAGAACTGAAAGGAAAGTGATTTACATCCAGGTGACATATCTCTTAATATGTAAATGTTCAGGGGGCAGCCAGGTGGCTCAGTCGGTTAAGTGTCTGACTCTTGGTTTCGGCTCAGGTCATGATCTCAGGGTCATGGGACTTCATCAGGCTCCGTGCTTAGCAGAGTCTGTTTGGGATTCTCCCCCTCTGCCCCTATCACTCCTCATACGTGTTCTGTCTCTCAAATAAATTAATAAATAAAATCTTAAAAAAATATGTGTTAAGGCATTTTCAATGCTGTATTTTTAGAGGGCACTAGCCATAATTGTAATAGGCTAACATGTCAAAACAAATTAGATTGACTAAGTGAAGAGAAAGATTAAGTTAAACATTTTCTTTCACAACTGTCTTGGATGTTATTTATAGATAAAGGGTTAAAATAATCTCTTCGTGATAGATTCATGAAAAAAAAATGACAAGTATATGCATCCTGAAATTCTTTGACATGTCAAGGCAAAGTCTTAATGCTGTAAAAAGATTACAGAGATCATATCCTTAAAACAAGAAATAGAGCACGGATTAGAGAAAGGACACTAATACACAGGATTTTTTAGCATTTGACCTCCGAGAACATCTTTGGTAAAATTAAAAACCAACAGGTGACCCAAAATTAATTGTAGGAATTTCACAGCTTAGATTCTCTATGCTGCAGATTTGTTTTCTTTCCAAACCCTCAGAAAATGAGTGGCTCACTTAAATCTTTTTTACATTTTGGACCTCTCTGTAAGTTCCACTTAAAGGTAGCGATATCAGAAGCTTTGACCTAGTTTTTTTCTTTTCAATGCAAATTAAAAGCCTCTATACGATACTATGCCACCTTAAACTGAGTTGTGAAATTTTAATGGTAAAAAGTAGACAGTTATTCCAAATAACAGAACATTGCCAACAAAGATACCAAACTAGGGTGAGTATTGGCTCACTTGCGTGATTTGCCCTTTTCTTTGATGCTGCTTCTTACCAATGTGGTAGGAACAATTTCTTTCCTTTTTTTTTTTTTTTTTTTTTTTAAGATTTTTACTTACTCATTTATTTGACAGAGAGAAAGAGAGTACAAGCAGGGAGAGTGGGAAAGGAAGTAGACTCTCCGCTGAGCTGGGAGTCAGCTCCCAGGCTCAGTCCCAGGACCCTGGGATCATGACATGAGCTGAAGGCTAACGCTTAACCAACTGAGCCACCCAGCGCCCCGACCACATTTCCTTTTAATATTTTCTTTTCATAATTAAATTTGTCCTTTTTTTTTTCATTGTTTTTACCACCTGATACCTAGATTGCCATGATAGCTTCCTTTAAAAAGTCTGTGGTTCTTTCTTCTTGCCATATTAATCTAAAATGATGTTTTTTTTCTTACTCTCTTTTTCTACACCTGTGCTGCATCTTCTAGCCATATGTTGCCATTTTAATTTTAATTGAAATTAAAAATTCATTCCCTCAGTCGAACAACACTAGAACATTTTCATAAGCATAGGAAGTTCTACTGGACAATTCTATTTAAGAACTGAACATTTGGGATGCCTGGGTGTTTCAGTTGGTTAAGCTGCTGCCTTCGGCTCAGGTCATGATCCCAGGGTACTGGGATCGAGTCCCACATCGGGCTCCTTACCCAGCAGGAAGCCTGCTTCTCTCCTCCTCTGCCTGCCACTCTGCCTTGTGCACTCTCGTGCTCTTTCTCTCTCGCTCTCTCTCCCTCTCTTTCTCTGACAAATAAGTAAATAAAATCTTAAAAAAAAAAAAAAACTGAACATTTTCCCCCATTGCCAATTTAGCATAAATCCAAATTCTTCATTTCGTCATTCAGTAACTTTATTAAACATCACTTTGGTACATATCACAAGACTAAAAATCATAGAGGTACTAAAATGTACTATGTAGTCTCACTTCATAAAATTTAGGAACAAGTTGTAGAAATACTCAAAAATAGTAAAATCCAAATAACATTTCAGAGTGAGAAAGGTTCAAGAGTTGCGGAAAGCTCATTTGCATATTAGGAGGTTATACAGTAGGTAGAATTGTGATGGACCTTACAGGGTTGAGTAAGATTTCAGCAGGTGAAGATATAAACAGAAGACTATTTACGAGAAGAAACAGTCCTTAGACACATAGAAATGGAAAAGTAGATTATTCAGGAAACAAAGATCCATTTTTTTAGTGTGCCTAATACTAAGAAGTAGTACCTGAAGTTTTGGAAACTCTTGAAAGAAAGTCTTAGGATGTTAATTTGTTTTATTTGCAACTGAGAGCCATATCTGGGAACCTGAAAAAAATGAGGTTTGTTAAAAGTCTGTAGCAATATTGAAAGAAATTTGAGAGCCTGAGCAAGGGTTTAGGCAGAAAAAGAAAGGAACAAAATGAATACATAATACATGAGACATTGTTGAGAAAGAGTTGACAGACTTGAGAATTTAAACAGTTTATCATTGGAAATAAAATTAGTGCTTTTTTTTTAAAACAGGAGTAATGACTCAATTAATACAAATGTGGAAAATTTTAACTTGTGTCAGAGACAAGTTGGAATTTGAGATGTCTATAGGACATTGCTTTTTTTAACATTTTGAACTAACTGAAATAGGAATAAAATGCTGCATAAAAGTGTCATGACTTTTATTTGCCTGATAGTTTGTACACTAGCAGTACTGTTCCCTGCCACTTCAAAAGTCACATCCTAGAAAAAAGTGTCACATCCTATCCCATCCCACTTACATAGTACTGCAGTATACACCTTTTCCTTTCCGACCTTCACTGGACTTTAGAGAACATACTTGGATGTATACTTTTTTTGGTAATGTTTTGTGTCTGTCCCTTGTTTTCCCCAACTAATTTGAAAATTCTCCAGTTAAGCTTTCTGTCATCCTGTTCTCTGCATCTCCTAATGCAGCTAGCATATGGGACAGGACAACTAGAAGGGCTTAATCTGTAAGATGAATAGCATAGTCATGAGTTTAAGCTACATCAGATTTAAGTCTATTGTAATTGTTTCGGCTTGGTAAAGTTTATTTAAAAATGTGTTCTTTATTGGCAAAACACATTTATTTCATATATCCATAAATTGTTTCCTATTATTTTTTTTCCCCTTCCTTTTACTTTAGGAAAATAATTTGAAACAGAAGACTGATAATGAGTCTTATTTTAAAGAAAATGTTTTAAGGCTTTGCTTAATATGGTCTCTGCATTTAATTTTTTTTTAACATATCTGTTTTCCTGACATTTATACTGTTCTAAGAATTTAAATGTAATTAAATATAATTTTAATTTGATTATATGTTATGTTACACTTAAAAATAAAAATCTATATTGATTTGCAGATATATCATTGTGGTGGAGCATGATCTAAGTGTATTAGACTATCTCTCTGACTTCATCTGCTGTTTATATGGCGTACCAAGTGCTTATGGTGTTGTCACTATGCCTTTTAGTGTAAGAGAAGGTAACTTGAAAAATTATTTCCACAATGCTGTATTCTTTAACTCTAATGCTTAGAAAATGTATTATTGTTGATATTAAGTAGTTATATGTTACTCTAATATTTATCTCAAACTCCAGTCTTAATGGAATTTAATCGCTCAACAGAATGTATATATATGAGGTTGTAGCCATTAGTTGTTATTCACAACATTTCATTTTGGAGAATTTTCTGTCGGGGTAGAAATGTTTTCTCAGTTTCACTCTTTGCAGTCTTAAAAGTTATTATATTTTGGCTTCTACAGCTTTATTGTGGTATTTGTCATCTTTATCTTCAAAAGCCTGATACCAGTAGTGAAACTCTTAAAATTTATTTAGTGCTCATCTTGTTTTCATGTTTCAAATTTATCTGTAATCTGTATCTTAAGTTTGTAAAAGGCCTAATAAGGTAGTTTAGTAAATATTCTTAAGATAGTAAAAAAGCTTCGTAAGTATAGTTTTATTTATTCTTTCTACTTTCAGGAACGAGGGACTGTCTGGCCTCTCTTTTCCATATCTCTTCTCTACCTAAGCAAGTTAGGCAAAAGTAAAAACTAACCTACTACTCAGTATCTCCTGAAACAAATGTCAGTGCATTCTCTACCTAGTATGCCTTTTTCCTTTTAGTTTCTTTGCCATTTCCTTCCACTGATTTCTTCTTCCTCTTTTACTTTATATTTCATCTTTCTTAGGTGTGCCTTCAGCTGTCAGTCTAGAATAATTAGGAACACCCAAATGGACTACCTATGTCATACTTTGAAAAAATACTGTATTTTACAAGAAGAATTACTCATGTAGTCTTTAGGTTGAGCAGGCTCTTTTTTTTTTTAAAGTGATCTCTTCAAAGAGATAACTTTTGAGATACCTAAGAAACTTTGGTAAAAAGGAATTTATATTACATCATGCACTTTGCATAAAAAGGTAGTGGTAGCTTTTTAGTTTATAAAAAGTACATAAAGTTTTTAGATTAAGATAAGATGAAGGAATTGCTGTCACTTATCTTTTGGGGCATTTGATATAAATATATGCATATGTTAAGGAAAAAGTTGTGAGATTGCCCAGTTTTCTTTCCAGTAGTCTGTCTTAAGAGTTGATATTAAAAAGTTATTAATTTTTTATTCTCCTCAATTTAGCAAGTACTTATTGAGTACCGACTCTATACCATGGAGTAGGTCCAGAATTGTGTTGATAATGACATAGGCAGGTGGCATTCACTCTTCACAATTCTAGTTATAAATGCCATGTCTAAAAGCTATACCATTTTAAGAAATGGTTCCTGGTGAAGTTCACCATCTGTTAAAACAATCCAAGTAAATTAGAACTTATTTTCTGCTTTCTGTGAATACTGAAATTGATGCCATATATATGTGTGTAAAAGCTTTCTCTGAACTGTATAACTGTAAAGGCAGTTATAGCTTGAACTGTCTGAAATTGAGAAGACAGACATTGCAGTGGAAATGGAAAGGCTGGTTTGTTAATGTTTTTTGCACAGTCACACTTTTCTGAGCCTCTGTTCCCTTATCTGATAAATTAAGTATCTGGATTAAGTGGCCACTAAGGTTTCCTTCAAATTTATATTCCTATTTAATTTTTGGTTTTAATTTTTTTATCCTCACATTTATAATCTTTAGTTTTAAGAAAAAAAAAAAAACACGCTGACTTTTGGCAAGATCTTTCATTCGTTCTTTCAGCAAATACTGGAATACCTGTGTTCTAGGCTGAGGCTGTAGACCCCCCCTGATATGGCTCTCAATTCTAGAGGATATGAGTAACCGCCTTAGGCTTTCTTTCAAGATCATCCAGGCTTGAGCTACTATCTTTCTCTTATTATCTTAAATATAGGAAAGAGTGAAAACAGATCTTTTCATTTTCCCAAATAACCCACTTTTTCATTTCTGTGTCTGCCATTGTGGATCTTAACAGTTTGGAGGGATCCTCATGTATAGTATGTTTTCTTTCTTTTACTAAAAGATGTTTAAATAATAGTGTTGGAATACCTGGGTGGCTCAGTGGGTTGAGCTTCTGCCTTTGGCTCAGGTCATGATCTCAGGGCCCTGGGATTAGCAGGGAGCCTGCTCCCCCCTCTCTCTCTCTGCCTGCCTCTCTGCCTACTTGTGATCTCTTTGTCAAATAAATAAATAAAAGCTTTAGGGGAAAAAAAGTGTTTATTTTTGTATAGTGAGGCCAAAAAAAAGGTTAAATGAAGTCTGTTCGTTAAATGAAGCCTGTAAATATATTACAAACCTGCAAAATTAATTTTGAAAAAATGCAGTATATATTATAACTTCTCTTTGTGGTATCTAGAGCTCATGTGAAAATGCATACTCATAACTTTATTTAAAGAATTATTCCCCAAATTATATCATTTTATGTCTGAAAATATTCCATTTTTAACTTTTTTTTTTTCAGAGAAATTAGAAGTTTTGATTTAAAAATACAGCAGAAATGCCACCATATTCTTTTGCATAAAACCTAATGGAAAAAAAAAACCTTACATAAGTCACATCATAATGACGAGATATGCTTTGTGTATATAGACAAATATATATGCATAGGTTATTTCAACTTGCATTAGATACATAAAACACCATGGTATCACTGCATGTTACCACAAATCCACAAAATTTTGAAATCTGTGCTTAGATTGCTCCCAAGAGAACCTAGGGTTTTGCTTTTATATGATAATTTCTTGCTGTGGAGAAAAACTACTCTTTAGTTGATCTTTACTAATCTTTACTAATCTGTTGTCAATGACTCCAACAGGCATAAACATTTTTTTGGATGGCTACGTTCCGACAGAAAACTTGAGATTCAGAGATGCATCACTTGTTTTTAAAGTGGCTGAGACAGCAAATGAAGAAGAAGTTAAAAAGATGTGTATGTATAAATATCCTGGAATGAAGAAAAAGATGGGAGAGTTTGAGCTAGCAATTGTAGCCGGAGAGTTTACAGATTCTGAAATCATGGTGATGTTGGGGGAAAATGGTAAGTTTTTCTTACTCCCTTTATTTGAAAGTCTGTTCTGTGGGGAGCCTGGGGGGGTTCAGTGGGCTAAGCCTCTGCCTTTGGCTTGGGTCGTGATCTCAAGGTCCTGGAATTGAGCCCTGCATCAGGCTCTCTGCTCAGCAGGGAGCCTGCTTCCCTCTCTCTGTCTGCCTGCTTATGATCTCTGTCAAATAAATAAAATCTTTAAAAGAAGAAAAAAAAGGAAAGAAAGTCTATTCTGTTTATCCAGTAACTTAGTTTTAGCTACTTCATAAAAAACTGACTCAGTTGTAGGTCTGGGATCTAGGCTCAACCCATACATTTTTCAGTGTAGTTCACATTTTGTGATGTTGTACGATTTAATATTGTCATTCAATCAAGTTTATATTTTATGTATTTTGTTTCATAACCTGTGGTGAAAATAAGATTTTTTTTTTACCAAGCTAGTTTTTCTCTGTATAAATTGATAGGACAAAATAGATAATCCAAAAACAATCTAGTTTTTTCTTGACATTTCTCCATTTGAGCTCTCATTTTAAATTCAGGCTCATCTTTGGAAATAGTTTTATGACCTAAATTCTCAGTATTACATTGCTGTCATAAATAGAGCTGTGAGTTGAATTTGAGTACAGAAAGTCTCGTATTGCTTTCAAGACTCAAAGGAGTTTTAAAAAAAAAAAAAAAAAACACAAGATTTTAATTGTATACTTAGAGCTTGTAAATCTCTAGAAATTCCCTGGGAGGATTTTGCAATGTATCAGTCATTAACTGATGGAGGAAATTTGAACTGGCTTGCATTTGACTAAGTATTTCATATAACAGACTTAAAAGGATGACTCAATCATAACAATACTATACCCCTTAACAATAAATTGTTGGTATTTTAGTTAAATAATTATTTCAAAAACTAACCCAAGACTTCTATTTCATAGATCTACCATTTATTAAAATGGTTATTAATAAGATTTATTAGTCTATTATATTCCTCCCATTTAGTTTTGGTTGATACATTCAAAGTGAATCGTGAAAGTTTTGAGTATTTTTCTGTATAACCTTCAGAATTTGGTAATGTCATTATATATCTTTAAAACTAATTTCTTATTAAAACCCAAGAGTGTACATAGTGATTTATTATAAATGTGAACCATTTTTCAAGTCTGTTTGTTGTATGTTGTGTTGGCAGGTACTGGTAAAACAACATTTATCAGAATGCTTGCTGGAAGACTTAAGCCTGATGAAGGAGGTACTGTTGTATATTGTTGACTGTTTTTACTCTGTCACACATCGGAAACTCTGAAGATATGGGTAATTCTCAGTGTCTTCTTTATTTGCATTATTTTACAGGAGAAGTGCCGGTTCTAAATGTCAGTTATAAGCCACAGAAAATCAGTCCCAAATCAACTGTGAGTAACAGTTCTGTTATTTGGTTATTAAAGGAAAGTTTATACACACACACACACACACTTAGAGTTTTAATCTTTCACTGTATCAAAATTTTTTAGGTTATTTTCTGTATAGTTTTACCAAAAGTGGCTAAAGAGTAGCATCAAGATGTCAGTCCTTGATCCCAGTGTTAGGAAATGCTTCTAAAATCTGTTTGACATCTTTTTCCAAAATAAAAACCTACTAATGTGGGGGCATCTGGCTGGCTCAGTCAGTGGAACATGTTAGTCTTTATCTTGAGGCCGTAAGTTCAAGCCTCTTGTTGAGTGTAGAACTTACTTAAAAAACAAACAAACAAACAAAAAACCTGACATTTAATGTGTGTTTTATGCTGCATATAACATGAGCAAAAAACTAAAAGGCCACCTACAAGATAGGAGAATACTCTTGCAAATTATTGAATAGTAAGGTACTTATATCCAGAATATATAAAGAACTGTTACAACTCAGTTTAAAAATGGACCAAGGATTTGAATAGTCATTTTTTTCAAAGAAAATGTACAAATGTCCAAATAAGCATGTAAAGATGCTCAGCACCATCAGTTATTAGGAAAGTGCAAATAAAACTACAGTGAGATACTACAACCCACAGGATGACTTAAAAAGACAGTAACAAGTATTGGTAAAAGTATGGATAAACCGAAACCTCATGCATTGCTGATGGGAATGCAAGATGTTATGGTATAAGAGCCACTTTTAAAAAACTTGACAGTTCCTCATTTGATTAGCATAGAGTTACATATGAACCAGCATTTCCACTCCTAATTACGCATACCCAGGAGAAATGAAGACCTTTCTCAACACAAAAATTTGCAAGTCCCGGCCATGCAGAGACGCTAATCACGCAATGCATTATTCATAATAGTCAGAAAGTGGAAAACCATCTCAATATCTATTAACTGATGAATGGGTAAACAGTGTGGTATATCCATGAAATTGGAACTATGGTACTTGTACTCAGTACCACTTTGTCAGGCCTATTTGAGATAGCTTACAATAAAAATTTATTTTTGATACTTTGTATAAGCTTAGCTTTTAAGTTCTCAGACTCAGCCCTCTTCTAAAACAACAAGCACAGGACATCTTAAGATTCATCCCCATCATGTTAGGCATTTTGTGTTATCTTTCTGATTGCCAGAGGGTACTTGATACCCATGCTGACCTTGAGAATCCTATTCTCAAATGATAATCTTTCTTGAAACAGTCATCATTTTCTATTTCAGATTTTAAGATGCTTTTTTAACTTATTGGACATGATGGGTTTTTAACATAAAAATTTCAGAACATGCTATAGATGATGAATAAGCATAAAAATATATCTGTGGGTGGCAAATTGATATTTTTTTTGGCTCTGGAGGTTAAATTGATAATTAGAGGAGTTCTGTACTGAAATAAAATTTCAATACTTTTCTCACTAAAAACAGGGAAGTGTTCGACAGTTGCTACATGAGAAGATAAGAGATGCTTACACTCATCCACAATTCGTGACCGATGTGATGAAGCCTCTGCAGATTGAAAACATCATCGATCAAGAAGTACATACTCTGATTTTTATTGTATTTTAAACTTGTATGTCTCTACATAGTTTGCTAAACTTCTTCTCCAAATAGGTGCAGACGTTATCTGGTGGTGAACTGCAGCGAGTGGCATTGGCACTTTGTCTGGGCAAGCCTGCTGATGTCTATTTAATTGATGAACCATCTGCGTATTTGGATTCTGAGCAAAGATTGATGGCAGCTCGAGTTGTCAAACGGTAATGTCCTGCCAGTAAGAATATTAGTTTTAATGATGTGCACTGGCATACAACAGTGCTTACTACAGCATTTGAATAGTTGGTAACAGAAAACTGGAAACATTTTCAAATTCATGTATTTTAGTTTCATACTCCATGCTAAGAAGACAGCCTTTGTTGTAGAACATGACTTCATTATGGCAACCTATCTAGCAGATCGAGTCATCGTTTTTGATGGCATTCCATCTAAGAACACAGTCGCAAACAGGTAAAATGATTTTCTGAGACATTCAACCCTATTTGTAAGCTCTTAAAATTAAAAAGTTATTACTCAAATTTTTCCTTTAAGCTTATAAACACTTACCGTACCATTTTAATTTTTAAAGAGGTAGCCAGTAATTCTAGGAATGATTGTGACTTGCGTGATTATTCATGTTGAATATATACTGGTTGGGACTGGAAAAACTAGTGTTCAGACCTTAGAACTCCTGACCCAGGGAGATAAGCATGCAGAGCTCTGGGCTGCTCATTTTTTCCTGCAAGTTAACTTCTGTCTACTTCATTATTTGGATTTTCAAAACAGATTAGGATTTTGATTCCCTGAAAACCATTGATGCGCTATACGGCAGATAAAGAAAACAAGATGCTCATAGGTTATTTGGTTTGCCCAACTTACGCTGCTAGTGGTAATGCTCACAGTGGATCCCAAATATCTGGTACTGATCTACAACAGAGACAAAAGTGAATGATTTTACCATTTCCCCTTTTTTCTTTTTCTTTATTGGCTTAAATGAGAGCATTTGTCATATAGAGAAGTCTAACATTCAAATCAGTGTAATGAGAATTTTTTTATACTTTTTGATACTACAACCTTGTTAGTTTGAAACATATGGAATTACTGATATGCCACCATCTTTTTCCTATGAAAGTACCAATTTCATGTGATTGCAACATGTTTCTGATATTAAAGAGGGAGGAGTGGAGTTGCTATTTGAGTAATTCATCCAAAAAATTAAAGAACTTAACTTCCCCAAATTCCTTTGTTTTCATTTTAAAGTTTTTAACCAATTGAGAATTAACATATTTCTTTGAGAGGGAAATTTCATAGACTATAGAAAGCTTATTGAATTCAAACAACAATCCTTTATATTTACAAAAATGTTTAAAATGTTCCACAAGTATGATGCAGTTTAGTATGATTTAAGAATTAGTTTGGGTAAAAAAGATGAATAAAGCATAGATATTGAAAAAGGAGTTACAAAGTATAATCCTTTGTGCTGTACATATTCCCTCCAGTGCTCAATTTCTGATGTTCATATTACCTTTTCTGTTAGATTCTCTACTCTCCTGAAAATGTCAGATTGGAAATTCTGTAATCTCCTAATTAATCTTTTAATTTGTTTTTCTACAGTAGTTTTTTCTAAAGTAGTATTTCTTAAATGTTTCTTTTTCCAGATCAGAAACATAGTTTAAACTGGGTTTGTTTTACACAAAAATATAGCCAAATAAACTAAACAGTCCAAGCAAAGACCCTTCTGAGCATAGAATTTATAATATGCTATGATTATACTATTACCTAGAGAACTTATGATTGGGGAACTATGAGGGAACCATGCTGCTCTTCATCCCAAAATGTAGTGAAATTTGTGGGATTAATTTTAATCACAATTGATGTCTTATTTTTCCTCTAGTCCTCAAACCCTTTTGGCTGGCATGAATAAATTTTTGTCTCAGCTTGAAATTACATTCAGAAGAGATCCAAACAACTATAGGCCAAGAATAAACAAACTCAATTCAATTAAGGTAGGTAGGAAAACTCAAATCATGGATAATTTCTTACAATAAATGATCGGAAGGAATGTTTCATATTGGAAAGCTGTTTCATTAGTATATGTGCTGCCGAAGCGAGCACGGAAAGCTGTTTCATTAAAAAAAAAATTGTCACTTCGTTAATTCTAAGATTCATATTTTTCACCTGAATATCTGATGGCATCCTTCATTCTGGTAGGCAATAATGATGCAGTTGCTTTTGCTACACAAACTCAGACCTGTTGATGTTATCTCGGAGCTCTACCCCCACTGCTGTACTGCCTGTGTTGAGTTTAATTGCTATTTTAAATATCTTCAGAAAGATCACACTAACTCACTGTCAAAACAAGGAAGTTTTTACGGAAAACCATGACCACTTTCTCTCATCTGTTTTTCTTCTGTTGCACACAGAGCAGCCAACACCTGATTAAAATATTTTACAAATCCAGATACACTCCTTCAATGAGCATAAACTTCTACACAATGGAAAAACATTTTGTCAGTTTAATTGGCAGTATTTTCCTTTCTTTGTGATATATAAAGTTATTAATTATGCCCCCTACAATTAATTGAGTGTATGCAACCGTTTTTTAAGAAAGCAGTAATTTCTTGGCCACTCAGAAAAAAAAAGTGAATTAACTGTAAAAAAAAATTGCTGTATTTTTGTCTCCTGTGGTGCCTACTTAAAATGCTTATGTTTCATGTCCCTCTAGCTCTTGTCCTTAATACTAGCATTTACTAGATTTTATTATTTTCATATTTGTACTCTAGCTTTGCTAGTAAACTATAACCTTAGAAAGCAGAGACCAGGTCAATCAGTATACATCATGTATTCTTTTTTTTTTTTAATTTTATTTATTTACTTGACAGACAGAGATCATAAGTAGGTAGAGAGGCCGGCAGAGAGAGGGGAGGAAGCAGGCTCCCTGCTGAGCAGAGAGCCTGATTCGGGGCTCCATCCCAGGACACTGAGATCATGATCTGAGCCAAAGGCAAAGGCTTTAACCCGAAGAGCCACCCAGGTGCCCCACATCATGTATTCTTAAGAGGTTGACACAGTGTATTGATGTCTTTAGACTTTGCTGTGTATTTTGTTTAAAAATTATTTTACTGTCTGGTCAGGATAATGAAGTTACAAGTTCTGACTTGAAAAGTTTTGTTTTAAAAATCGTATTAAGTAGAAAAGAGGAACTAAATTCTACAACACTTTTGCACAGCTTAATTTTCCTAAGAATTCCTTCCAAAGTGTTAAAATGTTATATTTGTCTTTTTCTTGTGTAGAAACCATGGTTCTGGCCCCAGATATACCTAGTCATCATTCCTCTGTGCCCACTCATCTTAGTCGTCATACCTTGATCCTAAATAGGAAACTCTAGGCAGATGGGTGGATGGATCATTACTGGCCAGTCTATGAACAGTACTGGGAATAAATACTTTTTATATGCACTTTGTGTAATAGTTCTCAGACTGACAGTGTTAACCTTCTGGACTAGAGGCTTGTTAAAGTCAAAATGATGAGGGGCACCTGGGTGGCTCAGTGGGTTAAAAGCCTCTGCCTTCGGGTCAGTTCATGATCCCGGGTCCTGGGATCGAGCCCCGAGTCGGGCTCTCTGCTCAGTGGGGAGCCTGCTTCCTTCTCTCTCTGCCTGCCTCTCTGCCTATTTGTGATCTCTGTCAAATAAATAAAATCTTTAAAAAATAAGTAAATAAAATCAAAATGATGAAAATGGAATTTAATACTTCAGCTGAAAATAGTATTTTCTATAGCAAAATTTTACATACGTAAGTAAGGCATTTTATATAAAGGGGCTTTGCTTGAGGTGGACTAAGGGAAGTTTTCTGGTGGTAGGGATAAGTAACAGAGGTCCTGATCTTGTCTTTGATTTAGTGGATCCAGGAATATCCAGATGCAGACAGTGAGTGCAGAGGTGGTTGTAGAGGTGCTGTTGTAAACACTACTAACCAATACTGTGGGTGAACGTCTACCCTCAGCATACAGGAGAATGGTGTTGATTTTGTTGTTTCTCTATTTTTTAGGATGTAGAACAAAAGAAGAGTGGAAACTACTTTTTCTTGGATGACTAGACTTAATCAGAATATTGAAAAGCCGAATCAGAATATTGAAAAGCCATTTCTTAAAGGAAACATTGGGATTTTTGTCATATAAAACTTTAATCAGGTTTTATGCCCCACATACTCTGGAGCTTGAAGTATAATTTACTTAATGTAACATCAAAAGCCAGTTGTGTTGTAAATTACAGTCTGAACACAGAAAATACATTTTTCTGTTCTAGATAAGGCCCTTTTTAACATTCTAAAATGACGACATTTCAAGCTACACAAATTACCTCCAAGTTTTCATGATGTATGGGAAGATTTTCAGTAGGTGTTATCAAATTCATGTACCAAATGCTGACCAGTGTTACCCCCTTTTAAAAATCTTGAAAAAGCTTTCTGTACTTAGTGTTTGCCAAATATTCCTCTATAATGAAACTGCCCTTATTTTAAAAGCCGGTCGAAGATTCCACTAAAGAAATTTGATAAATAAACATCAGGATTATATTTGTTATTTGTTTTCAGTCTTTGCACTAGGTTTTCAGGGTGTTGAGACTTTAAAAGGAAGAGGATCTACTATAAAACACCACTGTTTGGAAAATGGCCATGTTCCCAACTTAAGCATTGTTTACAATGTTTTTGGTGCTTTTGAATCTCTTTTGAATATCAAAAGTCATTTCAACACCCTTCCCCCCCATCCACCAGAAAAAAACGCTAACTTTACTATGAATTACTCAGTTTTAGTATTCCATAAAATTCTATATTCTATAATTCTCAAAGTAACATTCTTTACACAATTGTACAATCACTGATCAAGATTTAGGAAAAGGATTTTAAAGAGTATTTGCTTCCTTTCAAAGTATAGGCTCAAAATCTTTAGAGTTGATGCCCTAAGCATCTATGTAATTTTAAACAGATTTCTAATGGGCAGCCAAGGAGAGTAAGCCACTTTCCTACAGGCAACATTAATGCAAACAAGTCCCCAGATAGCAATGTAAAGTACCTCTTGGTACCAAATATACTCACCTCCATGTTTGAATGTAGAGGACATGATCTAAACCTATTTGATTGGGGGTGGGGGGCAATTTTGGATACTATATGTAGCAAGAGCTCTAAAAACTTACCCATATCTTTTGAGTTCCTGAGTTTGAACAGTGGGTTGTAGTGTGACACCACTTTCAGTTACACTTCTAATGCACTGAACTGGAACTAACTTATACTACAAGTGAGGAAAAGAGTTTACTAAGTAAATTAATGGGGCAAGCAAAATAGAATTGGAAATTACTGAAGACTTTAGAGCTCCTTGAAACAACTGTTAATATGCAGACGGTGAACAGAAAATATGGTTTAACTGGTCCCCATTTGGCCTTTTAAAAAAAATAATTTTAGGAGTAAGTAATCCATAAATACATGTTTGTGTGAAAAACTCAAACCTACTGAAATAC